>NC_068445.1:45977370-45984870 GCF_023373465.1 Oncorhynchus keta | reverse complement strand
ACTTTAGACCAGAGCCCAATGCCACCCTATACCCTATATAGTGCACTACATTAGACCAGAGACCAATGCCACCCTATACCCTATATAGTGCACTACATTAGACCAGAGACCAATGCCACCCTATACCCTATATAGTGCACTACTTTAGACCAGAACCCAATGCCACCCTATTCCCTATATATAGTGCACTACTTTAGACCAGAGTCCTATGGCACCCCATTACCAATATTTTTAAAAATTAAAAAAATGTATTTTATTTTAATTATTTGTTTTACCTTTATTTAACCAGGAAAGTCAGTTAAAAACATATTCTTATTTTCAATAACAGCCTGGGAACAGTGGGTTAACTGCCTGTTCAGGCGCAGAACGACAGATTTGTACCTTGTCAGCTCAGGGGTTTGAACTCGCAACCTTCCAGTTACTAGTCCAACGCTCTAACCACTAGGCTCTGCACTACATTAGACCAGAGCCCATAGGTCCTGGTCAAATGTCCCTGGTAAAAAGCAGTGCACTATATAGTGAATAGGGCTCGGGTCTAAAGTAGTGCACTATATAGGGAAGAGGGTGGCATTTGAGACAAAACCCCAGTCTTGACTCCTGTTCCTCTCTTCCTGTCGCGGTGGCACTTTCACGAGCACCCGTGAGATAGATGACCAGCTGACATCCCAGCACCGTCGTCGATATAAATGATTCACCTGCGGATGCGTCTTCTCGTTTCCATTCTCCATTCGGTGGGTTGCTGGCTCGTCTGGCATGCTGCTGGGAAATTAGGTGGCGTTATTTATCTCCCTCCCTTTCTCCCTCCCTTTCTCCCTCCCTTTCTCCCTCCATATCTCCCTCCCTTTCTCCCTTCCTTTCTCCCTCCCTTTCTCCCTCCCTTTCTCCCTCCATATCTCCCTCCCTTTCTCCCTCCCTATCTCCCTCCCTATCTCTCTCCCTTTCTCCCTCCCTATCTCCCTCCCTTTCTCCCTCCCTATCTCCCTCCCTTTCTCCCTCCCTATCTCCCTCCCTTTCTCCCTCCCTATCTCCCTCCCTTTCTCCCTCCCTATCTCCCTCCCTTTCTCCCTCCCTTTCTCCCTCCCTATCTCCCTCCCTTTCTCCCTCCCTCCCTTTCTCCCTCCCTATCTCCCTCCCTCTCTCCCTCCCTCCCTTTCTCCCTCCCTATCTCCCTCCCTTTCTCCCTCCCTATCTCCCTCCCACCCACTCACTCACGCACGCACACACAGACACACAACACTACCTACCGCTGCCCTCTGATTCAGCAGGAAGCAAAAAATGAACGGACAAGCTCAGGAGCATTCTGCAGTGTATGGAACAACGGATGGAGAATTGCATTGGGAATTGCCTTTCATAAACAAACAGTCCTAGTCCTGTGGTGTCTCTCTGTCTGTCTGTTTGTCTGTCAGTCACTGCCCCTCATACAGTAACGTCTGTTTATCCCTTGGCTCTATCATAGCAGCACTCGTAGATAAATCTCCAAACACACTTGGCCTTGTCACACTTATCCTGATGCACCAACACCTGAGAGAGATGGCCTTAGTTGTTTTTACACGCTTGTTTGTGTTGCCGGTCGCCAGGGTCACTGTTGAACAGGCTCAAAAACATTCAAAACAAGCTCGACTGTAAAAATCATTGAATAGGCTCTTACCAGGTATGCATATTACACTGGGGTAATTGATTCCTCCCCTCTTTCGATTTATTGGAGAGAAGGAGTGCATGCTGTCTTTTTTCACTGCCAGACTGGCTGGTGGAATAGAATTTATTGCACAGCCAATCGTTACCAAGGCATACCAGGAAGAGAGAGACACTATTAACAACAACAGTAATCAACAGCAGTAACATGCATTGTGTGATTTATCCTCCAGATTCCTTTATACTACGGAATTCAATTAAAATATTTCACCTGTTGATCTTCCTTTTATTTAAATGGCATATTTTTTTATTTGTTTGACTTGAAAAAATATATTTTACAATATTTAATTAATAATGATAGCATGAACCGCATATTCTTAAAGTTTAATGTTTTAATGCAATTTATTTTGTTAGGTTTGCAATAAAACATTTTTTTTTATGATGTGTAGATGATAATTTCTGAATCGTATTTAGGTCAATATCGCTACGTCGTCAGAGGGTGAGATTCCAACTGCGTAAAACAGGAGCCAAGCCTTCTCATGTAACAAACAAGATCACACATGTAGACACAGTTGGAGAGACCTTACTTTATCCACAGGTAGAACGTGACATCATCTTAAAGGGCCTCTTACCGAAAGAAGATAAAATACTGCTCTGTTTCTCCATTCTATCCTCTGTTTTCTATACACTCATATACCTCTTCTACAGGTTGGGAGCATGAGATACCTCTTCTACAGGATGGGAGCATGAGATACCTCTTCTACAGGTTGGGAGCATGAGATACCTCTTCTACAGGATGGGAGCATGAGATACCTCTTCTACAGGATGGGAGCATGAGATACCTCTTCTACAGGATGGGAGCATGAGATACCTCTTCTACAGGATGGGAGCATGAGATACCTCTTCTACAGGTTGGGAGCATGAGATACCTCTTCTACAGGTTGGGAGCATGAGATACCTCTTCTACAGGTTGGGAGCATGAGATACCTCTTCTACAGGTTGGGAGCATGAGATACCTCTTCTACAGGTTGGGAGCATGAGATACCTCTTCTACAGGTTGGGAGCATGAGATACCTCTTCTACAGGTTGGGAGCATGAGATACCTCTTCAGGTTGGGAGCATGAGATACCTCTTCTACAGGTTGGGAGCATGAGATACCTCTTCTACAGGTTGGGAGCATGAGATACCTATTCTACAGGTTGGGAGCATGAGATACCTCTTCTACAGGTTGGGAGCATGAGATACCCCTTCTACAGGTTGGGAGCATGAGATACCTCTTCTACAGGTTGGGAGCATGAGATACCTCTTCTACAGGTTGGGAGCATGAGATACCCCTTCCACAGGTTGGGAGCATGAGATACCTCTTCTACAGGTTGGGAGCATGAGATACCTCTTCTACAGGTTGGGAGCATGAGATACCCCTAAATATAAAACATCACTATATATAAACTATCAGTTTTAATAAAACAGTATATTTAAACATCAGTAAATATAACACAGTAAACATAAAACATCAGAATATTTAAAACATCACTATATATAAAACATCAGTATATATAAAACATCAGTATATATACAGCAGTAAATATATAACAGTATATATATAAAACATCACTATATATGTAACAATAAATATATAAAACATCAGTATATATATAACAGTATATATATAAAACATCACTATATATGTAACAATACATATATAAAACATCACTATATATGTAACAATACATATATAAAACATCACTATATATATAACAGTATATATATAAAACATCACTATATATATAAAAAAATATTTATAAAACAGTATATATTTAACATCAGTATACATAAAACATCAGTTTGTGTAAAACATCAGTATATTTAAATCAACAGTGTATTCATTTCTGTCTTGTGCTGCTGGTTAGTCTCTCCACCCCCAGGGGCTTGTGCTGCTGGTTAGTCTCTGCACCCCCAGAGGCTTGTGCTGCTGGTTAGTCTCTGCACCCCCAGGGTGCTGCTGGTTAGTCTCTGCACCCCCAGGGGATTGTGCTGCTGGTTAGTCTCTGCACCCCCCCCAGGGGCTTGTGCTGCTGGTTAGTGCTCTCACAGGGGCTTGTCCACCCCCAGGGGCTTGTGCTGCTGGTTAGTCTCTCCACCCCCAGGGTGCTGCTGGTTAGTCTCTCCACCCCCAGGGGCTTGTGCTGCTGGTTAGTCTCTCCACCCCCAGGGGCTTGTGCTGCTGGTTAGTCTCTCCACCCCCAGGGGCTTGTGCTGCTGGTTAGTCTCTCCACCCCCAGGGGCTTGTGCTGCTGGTTAGTCTCTCCACCCCCAGGGTGCTGCTGGTTAGTCTCTCCACCCCCAGGGGCTTGTGCTGCTGGTTAGTCTCTGCACCCCCAGGGTGCTGCTGGTTAGTCTCTGCACCCCCCCAGGGTGCTACCCCCATGGTTCCACCCCCAGGGGTCTGGTTCTCCACCCCCAGGGGCTTGTGCTGCTGGTTAGTCTCTCCACCCCCAGGGGGTGCTGCTGGTTAGTCTCTCCACCCCCAGGGGCTTGTGCTGCTGGTTAGTCTCTCCAGGGGCTTGTGCTGCTGGTTAGTCCCACCCCCAGGGGGTGCTTGGTTGTCTCTCCACCCCCAGGGGCTTGTGCTGCTGGTTAGTCTCTCCACCCCCAGGGGCTTGTGCTGCAGGTTAGTCTGCACCCCCCACCCCCAGGGGGCTTGTGCTGCTGGTTAGTCTCTGCACCCCCAGGGTGCTGCTTCCACCCCCAGGGTGCTGCTGGTTAGTCTCTGCACCCCCAGGGGCTTGGGCTTGTGCTGCAGGGTTAGGGGCTTGTGCTCTCTCCACCACCCCAGGGGCTTGTGCTGCAGTCTCTCCACCCCCAGGGGCTTGGCTGCTGGTTAGTCTCTCCACCCCCAGGGGGTGCTGCTGGTTGTCTCTCCACCCCCAGGGGCTTGTGCTGCTGGTTAGTCTCTCCACCCCGAGGGTCTGCAGTCTCTCCCCCCAGGGGCTTGTGCTGCTGGTTAGTCTCTCCACCCCCAGGGGGTGCTGCAGGGGCTTGTGCTGCTGGTTAGTCTCTGCACCCCCAGGGGCTTGGCTTGTGCTGCTGGTTAGTCTCTCCACCCCCAGGGGCTTGTGCTGCTGGTTAGTCTCTCCACCCCCAGGGTGCTGCTGGTTGTCTCTCCACCCCCAGGGTCTCTGGTTAGTCTCTCCACCCCCAGGGGCTTGTGCACCCCCAGGGTGCTGCTGGTTAGGGTGCTGCTCTCCACCCCCAGGGGCTTGTGCTGCTGGTTAGTCTCTGCACCCCCAGGGTGCTGCTGGTTAGTCTCTGCACCCCCAGGGTGCTGCTGGTTAGTCTCTCCACCCCCAGGGGCTTGTGCTGCTGGTTAGTCTCTCCACCCCCTCAGGGGCTTGTGCTGCTGGTTAGTCTCTGCACCCCCAGGGTGCTGCAGGTTAGTCTCTCCACCCCCAGGGGCTTGTGCTGCTGGTTAGTCTCTGCACCCCCAGGGTGCTGCTGGTTAGTCTCTGCACCCCCAGGGTGCTGCTGGTTAGTCTCTGCACCCCCAGGGGCTTGTGCTGCTGGTTAGTCTCTCCACCCTCAGGGGCTTGTGCTGCTGGTTAGTCTCTGCACCCCCAGGGTGCTGCTGGTTAGTCTCTGCACCCCCAGGGGCTTGTGCTGCTGGTTAGTCTCTGCACCCCCAGGGGCTTGTGCTCTGGTTGTCTCTCCACCCCCAGGGGCTTGTGCTGGTTAGCACCCCAGGGGCTTGTGCTGCTGGTTAGTCTCTCCACCCCCAGGGTGCTGCCTCCACCCCAGGGGCTTGTGCTGCTGGTTAGTCTCTCCACCCCCAGGGTGCTGCTGGTTAGCTGCACCCCCAGGGTGCTAGTCTCTCCACCCCCAGGGGCTTGTGCTGCTGGTTAGTCTCTGCACCCCCAGGGTGCTGCTGGGCTCTGCACCCCCAGGGTGCTGCTGGTTAGTCTCTGCACCCCCAGGGGCTTGTGCTGCTGGTTAGTCTCTCCACCCCCAGGGGCTTGTGCTGCTGGTTGTTTGCACCCCCAGGGTGCTGCAGGTTAGTCTCCCACCCCCAGGGGCTTGTGCTGCTGGTTAGTCTGCACCCCAGGGTGCTGCAGTCTCTGCACCCCCAGGGTGCTGCTGGTTAGTCTCTGCACCCCAGGGGCTCCTGGTTAGTCTCTCCCCCAGGGGCTTGTGCTGCTGGTTAGTCTCTGCACCCCCAGGGTGCTGCTGGTTAGTCTCCACCCCCAGCTGGTTGCTCCACCCCCAGGTTAGTCTCTCCACCCCCAGGGGGCTTGTGCTGCTGCAGGTTAGTCTCTCCACCCCAGGGTGCTGCTGGTTAGTCTCTGCACCCCCAGGGTGCTGCTGGTCTCTGCACCCCAGGGGCTTGTGCTCTGCTCCCCCAGGGGCTTGTGCTGCTGTTTAGTCTCTCCACCCCCAGGGGCTTGTGCTGCTGGTTAGTCTCTCCACCCCCAGGGTGCTGCTGTCTCTCCACCCCCAGGGGCTTGTGCTGCTGGTTAGTGCACCCCCAGGGTGCTGCTCCACCCCCCTGCAGGTTAGTCACTCCACCCCCAGGGGCTTGTGCTGCTGGTTAGTCTCTGCACCCCCAGGGTGCTGCTGGTTAGTCTCTGCACCCCCAGGGTGCTGCTCTGCACCCCCAGGGGCTTGTGCTGCTGGTCTCTCCACCCTCAGGGGCTTGTGCTGCTGGTTAGTCTACCCCCAGGGTGCTGCTGGTTAGTCTCTCCACCCCCAGGGGCTTGTGCTGCTGGTTACCCCCAGGGTGCTGCTGGTTATTCTCCACCCCCAGGGTGCTGCTGGTTAGTCTACCCCCAGGGTGCTGCACCCCCAGGGTGCTGCTGGTTAGTCTCTGCACCCCCAGGGTGCTGCTGGTTAGTCTCTGCACCCCCAGGGTGCTGCTGGTTAGTGTGCTGGCGGGTAGTCTCCTGGTTGTCAAAGGGTTTGGTAGCCCCGTCCATTTTTGACATTCACATCCCAGCAGTAATGATGCTAAAAGCTGCAATTAGTCTGACTGTGGCGTTGCGGGGAAGCGAAACCAGGCCCCCCTCCTCGCTACCCACCATACGAGCTGTTAGCTGCTGCTATTATTCAGTTGGATTGTGCTCCCTGGAGAAACATCGCCTCTGTCCTCCTTTTTCCCTCCCATTTTTGTTTTTTGCCCTCCTCTTCTCATTCCTCTCCTCTTTTTTTTTTACTGCCGTCTCAAACTTACCTTTGTTTTATCTTTTTACTTCAACCTCTTATATCTAAAGAAACATTTGTCTGTTTCAAAGGGAACTGTCACACAATGATCAGCTGTGGAATAATACTATTTATTGATAGCATTTATCATTGCAGCCTGAATAGATGTGTGTAATATGAAATGTGAGGACATGTCTCAACTGCTGAGGATATGTCTCAACTGCTGAGGATATGTCTCAACTGCTGAGGACATGTCTCAACTGTTGAGGATATGTCTCAACTGTTGAGGATATGTCTCAACTGTTGAGGATATGTCTCAACTGCTGAGGATATGTCTCAACTGCTGAGGATATGTCTCAACTGCTGAGGATATGTCTCAACTGCTGAGGACATGTCTCAACTGCTGAGGATATGTCTCAACTGCTGAGGACATGTCTCAACTGTTGAGGACATGTATCAACTGTTGAGGATATGTCTCAACTGCTGAGGACATGTCGCAACTGTTGAGGATATGTCTCAACTGCTGAGGATATGTCTCAACTGCTGAGGATATGTCTCAACTGCTGAGGATATGTCTCAACTGCTGAGGACATGTCTCAACTGCTGAGGATATGTCTCAACTGCTGAGGATATGTCTCAACTGCTGAGGACATGTCTCAACTGCTGAGGATATGTCTC
>NC_068445.1:45902370-45972370 GCF_023373465.1 Oncorhynchus keta | reverse complement strand
GACCCTGGTTCAGCGGTCTAAGACACTGCATCTCAGTGCTAGAGACATCACTACAGACCCTGGTTCAGCGGTCTAAGACACTGCATCTCAGTGCTAGAGGCGTCACTACAGACCCTGGTTCAGTGGTCTAAGACACTGCATCTCAGTGCTAGAGGCGTCATTACAGACCCTGGTTCAGCGGTCTAAGACACTGCATCTCAGTGCTAGAGGCATCATTACAGACCCTGGTTCAGAGGTCTAAGACACTGCATCTCAGTGCTAGAGGAGTCACTACAGACCCTGGGTCAGTGGTCTAAGACACTGCATCTCAGTGCTAGAGGCATCATTACAGACCCTTTGTTTCAGAGGTCTAAGACACTGCATCTCAGTGTTAGAGGTGTCACTACAGACCCTGGTTCAGAGGTCTAAGACACTGCATCTCAGTGTTAGAGGCGTCATTACAGACCCTGGGTCAGAGGTCTAAGACACTGCATCTCAGTGCTAGAGGCATCATTACAGACCCTGGTTCAGAGGTCTAAGACACTGCATCTCAGTGCTAGAGGCGTCACTACAGACCCTGGTTCAGTGGTCTAAGACACTGCATCTCAGTGCTAGAGGCATCATTACAGACCCTGGGTCAGAGGTCTAAGACACTGCATCTCAGTGTTAGAGGTGTCACTACAGACCCTGGTTCAGAGGTCTAAGACACTGCATCTCAGTGTTAGAGGCGTCATTACAGACCCTGGGTCAGAGGTCTAAGACACTGGATCTCAGTGCTAGAGGCGTCATTACAGACCCTGGTTCAGCGGTCTAAGACACTGCATCTCAGTGCTAGAGACATCACTACCGACCCTGGTTCAGCGGTCTAAGACACTGCATCTCAGTGCTAGAGGCGTCACTACAGACCCTGGTTCAGTGGTCTAAGACACTGCATCTCAGTGCTAGAGGCGTCATTACAGACCCTGGTTCAGCGGTCTAAGACACTGCATCTCAGTGCTAGAGGCATCATTACAGACCCTGGTTCAGAGGTCTAAGACACTGCATCTCAGTGCTAGAGGAGTCACTACAGACCCTGGGTCAGTGGTCTAAGACACTGCATCTCAGTGCTAGAGGCATCATTACAGACCCTGGGTCAGAGGTCTAAGACACTGCATCTCAGTGCTAGAGGCATCATTACAGACCCTGGTTCAGAGGTCTAAGACACTGCATCTCAGTGCTAGAGGCGTCACTACAGACCCTGGTTCAGTGGTCTAAGACACTGCATCTCAGTGCTAGAGGCATCATTACAGACCCTGGGTCAGAGGTCTAAGACACTGCATCTCAGTGTTAGAGGTGTCACTACAGACCCTGGTTCAGAGGTCTAAGACACTGCATCTCAGTGTTAGAGGCGTCATTACAGACCCTGGGTCAGAGGTCTAAGACACTGCATCTCAGTGCTAGAGGCATCATTACAGACCCTGGTTCAGAGGTCTAAGACACTGCATCTCAGTGCTAGAGGCGTCACTACAGTCCCTGGTTCAGCGGTCTAAGACACTGCATCTTAGTGCTGGAGGCATCATTACAGACCCTGGTTCAGAGGTCTAAGACACTGCATCTCAGTGCTAGAGGCGTCACTACAGTCCCTGGTTCAGCGGTCTAAGACACTGCATCTCAGTACTAGAGGCGTCACTACAGACCCTGGTTCAGCGGTCTAAGCGGTCTAAGACACTGCATCTCAGTGCTAGAGGCGTCATTACAGACCCTGGTTCAGCAGTCTAAGACACTGCATCTTAGTGCTGGAGGCGTCATTACAGACCCTGGTTCAGCGGTCTAAGACACTGCATCTTAGTGCTGGAGGCGTCATTACAGACCCTGGTTCAGCGGTCTAAGACACTGCATCTTAGTGCTGGAGGAGTCACATGGAGGAGGTGGTGCGATGGTGTGGGGATGCTTTGCTGGCGACACTGTCAGTGATTTATTTAGAATTCAAAGCACACTTAACCAGCATGGCTACCACAACATTCTGCAGCGATACCCCATCCCATCTGGTTTGCGCTTAGTGGGACTATCATTTGTTTTTCAACAGGACAATGACCCAATACACCTCCAGGATGTGTAAGGGCTATTTGACCAAGAAGGAGAGTGATGGAGTGCTGCATCAGATGACCTGGCCTCCACAATCACCCGACCTCTACCCAACTGAGATGGTTTGGGATGAGTTGGACGGCAGAGTGAAGGAAAAGCAGCCGACAAGTTCTCAGCATATATGGGAAGTCCTTCAAGACTGTTGGAAAAGCATTCCAGGTGAAGCTGGTTGAGAGAATACCAAGAGGGTGCAAAGCTGGCAACAAGGCAAAGGGTTTGAAGAATCTAAAATCTAAAGTATATTTTGATTTGTTTAACACTTTTTTTGATTACTACATGATTCTATATGTGTTATTTCATAGTTTTGATGTCTTCACTATTATTCTACAAAGTAGAACATATTTAAAAACTAAAGAAAAACCCTTGAATGAATACGTTTGTCCAAACCTTTGACTTGTATTGTATATTATTGACTCCTTCCGATACCCGCTTTCAGCAAGGTCAAAATACCTTTCTGTTTCTCCATTGTCAAGAAAAACCCTTCTTGAGAAAAAAAAAGTTAATTCTCGCTTTTATCTGCAAAACAATGAACACCTACTGTAATATGTTGTGTTCGAAATTCAATTAACAGTTCAGAATAACACACAATAGTATGTTTTGTTGTAGAGCGTAGCAGCAGGTTTTGTCTGTACCATCACTGAGACATCACTATGTTCTGTTGTAGAACGTATCACTGGGACATCACTATGTTCTGTTGTAGAGCGTATCACTGAGACATCACTATGTTCTGTTGTAGAACGTATCACTGAGACATCACTATGTTCTGTTGTAGAACGTATCACTGAGACATCACTATGTTCTGTTGTAGAGCGTATCACTGAGACATCACTATGTTCTGTTGTAGAGCGTATCACTGAGACATCACTATGTTCTGTTGTAGAGCGTATCACTGAGACATCACTATGTTCTGTTGTAGAACGTATCACTGAGACATCACTATGTTCTGTTGTAGAACGTATCACTGAGACATCACTATGTTCTGTTGTAGAGCGTATCACTGAGACATCACTATGTTCTGTTGTAGCAGCGTATCACTGAGACATCACTATGTTCTGTTGTAGAGCGTATCACTGAGACATCACTATGTTCTGTTGTAGAGCGTATCACTGAGACATCACTATGTTCTGTTGTAGAGCGTATCACTGGGACATCACTATGTTCTGTTGTAGAGCGTATCACTGGGACATCACTATGTTCTGTTGTAGAGCGTATCACTGAGACATCACTATGTTCTGTTGTAGAGCGTATCACTGAGACATCACTATGTTCTGTTGTAGAGCGTATCACTGAGACATCACTATGTTCTGTTGTAGAACGTATCACTGGGACATCACTATGTTCTGTTGTAGAGCGTATCACTGGGACATCACTATGTTCTGTTGTAGAGCATATCACTGAGACATCACTATGTTCTGTTGTAGAGCGTATCACTGAGACATCACTATGTTCTGTTGTAGAACGTATCACTGAGACATCACTATGTTCTGTTGTAGAGCGTATCACTGAGACATCACTATGTTCTGTTGTAGAGCGTATCACTGGGACATCACTATGTTCTGTTGTAGAGCGTATCACTGAGACATCACTATGTTCTGTTGTAGAGCGTATCACTGGGACATCACTATGTTCTGTTGTAGAGCATATCACTGAGACATCACTATGTTCTGTTGTAGAGCGTATCACTGAGACATCACTATGTTCTGTTGTAGAGCGTATCACTGAGACATCACTATGTTCTGTTGTAGAGCGTATCACTGAGACATCACTATGTTCTGTTGTAGAGCGTATCACTGAGACATCACTATGTTCTGTTGTAGAGCGTATCACTGGGACATCACTATGTTCTGTTGTAGAGCGTATCACTGAGACATCACTATGTTCTGTTGTAGAGCGTATCACTGAGACATCACTATGTTCTGTTGTAGAGCGTATCACTGAGACATCACTATGTTCTGTTGTAGAGCGTATCACTGAGACATCACTATGTTCTGTTGTAGAGCGTATCACTGAGACATCACTATGTTCTGTTGTAGAGGATATCACTGAGACATCACTATGTTCTGTTGTAGAGCGTATCACTGAGACATCACTATGTTCTGTTGTAGAGCGTATCACTGAGACATCACTATGTTCTGTTGTAGAGCGTATCACTGAGACATCACTATGTTCTGTTGTAGAGCGTATCACTGAGACATCACTATGTTCTGTTGTAGAGCGTATCACTGAGACATCACTATGTTCTGTTGTAGAGCGTATCACTGAGACATCACTATGTTCTGTTGTAGAGCGTATCACTGAGACATCACTATGTTCTGTTGTAGAGCGTATCACTGAGACATCACTATGTTCTGTTGTAGAGCGTATCACTGAGACATCACTATGTTCTGTTGTAGAACGTATCACTGAGACATCACTATGTTCTGTTGTAGAGCGTATCACTGAGACATCACTATGTTCTGTTGTAGAGCGTATCACTGAGACATCACTATGTTCTGTTGTAGAACGTATCACTGGGACATCACTATGTTCTGTTGTAGAACGTATCACTGAGACATCACTATGTTCTGTTGTAGAACGTAGCAGCGTATCACTGAGACATCACTATGTTCTGTTGTAGAGCATATCACTGAGACATCACTATGTTCTGTTGTAGAGCGTATCACTGAGACATCACTATGTTCTGTTGTAGAGCGTATCACTGGGACATCACTATGTTCTGTTGTAGAGCGTATCACTGAGACATCACTATGTTCTGTTGTAGAGCGTATCACTGAGACATCACTATGTTCTGTTGTAGAGCGTATCACTGGGACATCACTATGTTCTGTTGTAGAGCGTATCACTGGGACATCACTATGTTCTGTTGTAGAGCGTATCACTGAGACATCACTATGTTCTGTTGTAGAGCGTATCACTGGGACATCACTATGTTCTGTTGTAGAGCGTATCACTGAGACATCACTATGTTCTGTTGTAGAGCGTATCACTGAGACATCACTATGTTCTGTTGTAGAGCGTATCACTGAGACATCACTATGTTCTGTTGTAGAGCGTATCACTGGGACATCACTATGTCCTGTTGTAGAGCGTATCACTGGGACATCACTATGTTCTGTTGTAGAACGTATCACTGGGACATCACTATGTTCTGTTGTAGAGCGTATCACTGAGACATCACTATGTTCTGTTGTAGAGCGTATCACTGAGACATCACTATGGTCTGTTGTAGAACGTATCACTGGGACATCACTATGTTCTGTTGTAGAGCGTATCACTGAGACATCACTATGTTCTGTTGTAGAGCGTATCACTGAGACATCACTATGTTCTGTTGTAGAGCGTATCACTGAGACATCACTATGTTCTGTTGTAGAACGTAGCAGTGTATCACTGGGACATCACTATGTTCTGTTGTAGAGCATATCACTGAGACATCACTATGTTCTGTTGTAGAGCATATCACTGAGACATCACTATGTTCTGTTGTAGAGCGTATCACTGAGACATCACTATGTTCTGTTGTAGAGCGTATCACTGAGACATCACTATGTTCTGTTGTAGAGCGTATCACTGAGACATCACTATGTTCTGTTGTAGAGCGTATCACTGAGACATCACTATGTTCTGTTGTAGAACGTATCACTGAGACATCACTATGTTCTGTTGTAGAGCGTATCACTGAGACATCACTATGTTCTGTTGTAGAGCGTATCACTGAGACATCACTATGTTCTGTTGTAGAGCGTATCACTGAGACATCACTATGTTCTGTTGTAGAGCGTATCACTGAGACATCACTATGTTCTGTTGTAGAGCGTATCACTGAGACATCACTATGTTCTGTTGTAGAGCGTATCACTGGGACATCACTATGTTCTGTTGTAGAGCGTATCACTGAGACATCACTATGTTCTGTTGTAGAGCGTATCACTGGGACATCACTATGTTCTGTTGTAGAGCGTATCACTGAGACATCACTATGTTCTGTTGTAGAGCGTAGCAGCGTATCACTGGGACATCACTATGTTCTGTTGTAGAGCGTATCACTGAGACATCACTATGGTCTGTTGTAGAACGTATCACTGAGACATCACTATGTTCTGTTGTAGAGCGTATCACTGAGACATCACTATGTTCTGTTGTAGAGCGTATCACTGAGACATCACTATGGTCTGTTGTAGAACGTATCACTGAGACATCACTATGTTCTGTTGTAGAACGTATCACTGAGACATCACTATGTTCTGTTGTAGAGCGTATCACTGAGACATCACTATGGTCTGTTGTAGAGCGTATCACTGAGACATCACTATGTTCTGTTGTAGAGCGTATCACTGAGACATCACTATGTTCTGTTGTAGAACGTATCACTGAGACATCACTATGTTCTGTTGTAGAGCGTATCACTGAGACATCACTATGTTCTGTTGTAGAGCGTATCACTGGGACATCACTATGTTCTGTTGTAGAGCGTATCACTGAGACATCACTATGTTCTGTTGTAGAGCGTATCACTGGGACATCACTATGTTCTGTTGTAGAGCGTATCACTGAGACATCACTATGTTCTGTTGTAGAGCGTATCACTGAGACATCACTATGTTCTGTTGTAGAGCGTATCACTGGGACATCACTATGTTCTGTTGTAGAGCGTATCACTGAGACATCACTATGTTCTGTTGTAGAGCGTATCACTGGGACATCACTATGTTCTGTTGTAGAGCGTATCACTGAGACATCACTATGTTCTGTTGTAGAGCGTATCACTGAGACATCACTATGTTCTGTTGTAGAGCGTATCACTGAGACATCACTATGTTCTGTTGTAGAGCGTATCACTGAGACATCACTATGTTCTGTTGTAGAGCGTATCACTGAGACATCACTATGTTCTGTTGTAGAGCGTATCACTGGGACATCACTATGTTCTGTTGTAGAGCGTATCACTGAGACATCACTATGTTCTGTTGTAGAGCGTATCACTGGGACATCACTATGTTCTGTTGTAGAGCGTATCACTGAGACATCACTATGTTCTGTTGTAGAGCGTAGCAGCGTATCACTGGGACATCACTATGTTCTGTTGTAGAGCGTATCACTGAGACATCACTATGGTCTGTTGTAGAACGTATCACTGAGACATCACTATGTTCTGTTGTAGAGCGTATCACTGAGACATCACTATGTTCTGTTGTAGAGCGTATCACTGAGACATCACTATGGTCTGTTGTAGAACGTATCACTGAGACATCACTATGTTCTGTTGTAGAACGTATCACTGAGACATCACTATGTTCTGTTGTAGAGCGTATCACTGAGACATCACTATGGTCTGTTGTAGAGCGTATCACTGAGACATCACTATGTTCTGTTGTAGAGCGTATCACTGGGACATCACTATGTTCTGTTGTAGAGCGTATCACTGAGACATCACTATGTTCTGTTGTAGAGCGTATCACTGAGACATCACTATGTTCTGTTGTAGAGCGTATCACTGAGACATCACTATGTTCTGTTGTAGAGCGTATCACTGAGACATCACTATGTTCTGTTGTAGAGCGTATCACTGAGACATCACTATGTTCTGTTGTAGAGCGTATCACTGGGACATCACTATGTTCTGTTGTAGAGCGTATCACTGAGACATCACTATGTTCTGTTGTAGAGCGTATCACTGGGACATCACTATGTTCTGTTGTAGAGCGTATCACTGAGACATCACTATGTTCTGTTGTAGAGCGTAGCAGCGTATCACTGGGACATCACTATGTTCTGTTGTAGAGCGTATCACTGAGACATCACTATGGTCTGTTGTAGAACGTATCACTGAGACATCACTATGTTCTGTTGTAGAGCGTATCACTGAGACATCACTATGTTCTGTTGTAGAGCGTATCACTGAGACATCACTATGGTCTGTTGTAGAACGTATCACTGAGACATCACTATGTTCTGTTGTAGAACGTATCACTGAGACATCACTATGTTCTGTTGTAGAGCGTATCACTGAGACATCACTATGGTCTGTTGTAGAGCGTATCACTGAGACATCACTATGTTCTGTTGTAGAGCGTAGCAGCATACCTCTGTACCATCAGATTTACTGGGGCATTTGGGGCAATTAATCCTCAGTCTGTTTTATAGACCCTTTACTGGCGTGTTATGTTTCATGCTTATTGTCCCTTAATCATCAATGAAGATGCACAATAAATTACATTTGAGGATACCCAGCAATCAGTAATAAAAAATGATTGTTTCATACTGATGTTAGTGTCCCGGCATTTAAGATGAATCTTCTGATAATCTGGTGCATATCGGATAGGATGTCATTTGGGACCCAGACCAGAGAGGTGTAGAGAGACCAGACCAGAGAGGTGTAGAGAGACCAGACCAGAGAGGTGTAGAGAGACCAGACCAGAGAGGTATAGAGAGACCAGACCAGAAAGGTGTAGAGAGACCAGACCAGAGAGGTGTAGAGAGACCAGACCAGAGAGTTGTAGAGAGACCAGACCAGAGAGGGGTAGAGAGACCAGACCAGAGAGGTATAGAGAGACCAGACCAGAGAGGTGTAGAGAGACCAGACCAGAGAGGTGTAGAGAGACCAGACCAGAGAGGTATAGAGGGACCAGACCAGAGAGGTATAGAGAGACCAGACCAGAGAGGTGTAGAGAGACCAGACCAGAGAGATGTAGAGAGACCAGACCAGAGAGGTATAGAGAGACCAGACCAGAGAAGCCATGCTGGTTAAAGCTGAGACCTGGGTTCAAACACCATCTGAAATAATCTGGGTCTGATTAATTTGGGTCTGAATAATCTGGGTCTAACCCAACCGGTTCATTCTTGACATCTCTGAGTCATTGTGATGGATTTCATATCCACTCTGTAGTAGACCAGAACATCACTGAGCCAATGTGATGGATTTCATATCCACTCTGTAGACCAGAACATCTCTGAGTCATTGTGATGGATTTCATATCCACTCTGTAGTAGACCAGAACATCACTGAGCCAATGTGATGGATTTCATATCCACTCTGTAGACCAGAACATCACTGAGCCAATGTGATGGATTTCATATCCACTCTGTAGACCAGAACATCACTGAGCCAATGTGATGGATTTCATTTCCACTCTGTAGACCAGAACATCACTGAGCCAATGTGATGGATTTCATATCCACTCTGTAGACCAGAACATCACTGAGCCAATGTGATGGATTTCATATCCACTCTGTAGTCAAGGAAACAGACAAACAGCATGTGGAATATATAAATCTGCTGTTGTCCATCTACTAATTCTTCCACTTGTCTTTCTGTCTGTCCACATGCAGGCTAGAAACACACACACAGACACAGACACAGACACAGACACACACACACACACACACACACACACACACACACACACACACACACACACACACACACACACACACACACACACACACACACACACACACACACACACACACACACACACACACACACACACACACACACACACAGAGCATACTTGATATCAGCCGCAGCCAATTAAGTAGAACATGGCTGGAACATGTGAAGTACCACCGTAACTACAGCGATTAGCAATTAGTCTCAGTGGTGAAACAAGGCTGGTGGTCTACAGCTATGGACTCTGGGGGATGGAGACACAGGGGGGGATGGAGACACAGGGGCAAAGGGGGGGGGATGGAGACAGGGGCAGGGGCAGGGGGAAGGGGAGGGGGGATGGAGACACAGGGGCAAAGGGGGGGGGGATGGAGACACAGGGGCAAAGGGGGGATGGAGACACAGGGGCAAAGGGGGGGGGATGGAGACACAGGGGCAAAGGGGGGATGGAGACACAGGGGCAAATGGGAGGGGGGATGGAGACACAGGGGCAAAGGGGGGTGGAGACACAGGGGCAAAGGGGGGATGGAGACACAGGGGCAAAGGGGGGTGGAGACACAGGGGCAAAGGGGGGGGAGGGGCAATGGAGACACAGGGGCAAAGGGGGGTGGAGACACAGGGGCAAAGGAGGGGGGGAGTCACAGTCACACAGCATCCATCCCTGTATATACCCGTCCCTGTCCCTGCCGTTCTCAAAGTCAAGCTTATAATGCATTATGAGCTGAAAATAGGACATTCATAATGGATTATAAACAAGTCTCCAATATATATATATTTTTTTTACAAAATAGGATCTGCGGTTAAACTATAGTTTGTCGTATTTTTTTTAAAAGCAATATGGCCCGAGGGGATGTGGTATATGGCCATTATACAACGTGTGGGTCTAATCCCGAATGCTGATTGGTTAAAACTGCATTCCAGCCAGTGTCTATTCCACAAGTTACCACCTGCTAAATCTATTACTTTAAAATGTTTATTTACTCTGATCCATCTGACTGCGCCATCCACCCTCTCATCAGCCCAGCCAGGCAATTTATAAACTAGACTAACATTTACTATTTAACAGCGGAGATTTGTATAAACCTTGCTGTCTGTCTCTCCGACATTTGTTTCAATATTCAAATCCGATCTCCTGCTGTCCCGTAGTAATGAATGTGTCGGGAGTCGGGACGAGACAGACAGCAGGTTTATACAAATATCCGCTGTTAAATACTAAATGATAAATCATTTTCTCAGACAGTCCAAATTATGAATCAGCATAATATTTATGGATATATACAAATACATATCAATAGAAAACAGGAAAAAAACTAAATGAAGTTCAGCTAGTTTACAGTCTTTCCAGCTTTCGTTCGAAGTGATTGTGTTAGCTCTGTTGTTGGCTGTGTTGTTGGCTGTGTTGTTGGCTAGCTCCTCTGAACAACAGTGTCCTGACGAGAAAGTACATTTTCTATAACCAGGTGAAAATCACGCCTCATTAATTAAACGTCACAAGAAAAGAGCTCAAACAAACGCATTTGCAGCTACTTCGTTGTTATTTTGGTCTGCACTGTTTGACGTAACTGAAAAAATGAGCCGTGGTTGGCTAGGTAACAAGCAGGGGATAAAAAAAGGTTGCCAGCCAGTATGGGGATAGAACATTTAGATTGAGCGTATTAGTAGTATGTATGGATTTTACCTAGTCGACCACCTCTCTGATTCCAATATCTTTGTACAACTGGTAACAAGTATTTGATTCTCTTTTCAAAAGATTCAGAAGATAGGCCGCCCTGATTTGCATTAGCATTTTCAAGTAGAATAATTTACAACAGTTTTAACCTCTTACAAGGCGTAAAAGACAGTATAATTATAATTGTTATGATTTATTATTGACAGAGCGAACCACACGCGCAGGTTGACCACCCTTCTCATGGTGGAGATGACTGCAGGGTAAAACAAAGGCACTCAGTAAACAAATGGCCATTGAGTCAACGAGATGTTGTTTTATTTATTCATCTGGTCGTTTCTCCTTTCTCTGTTATTTTACATCAGGATGAGATGGTTTTCGTTGATCTGGTCGTTTCTCCTTTCTCTGTTATTTTACATCAGGATGAGATGGGAGATGTTAAGAGGTTTTGACACCAGCTGTACGTGTGTCTATCTATTGAACCAATTAGAGTTGTAGTTGTAGTACTGATACCGTAATACACAAACTGCACCCTATTCCCTACATAGTAGGCACTACTTTAGACCAGAGCCATGCCAGCAGTAGTGTACTCTATAGGAAATAGGGTGCAATTTGGTTTAAAGACTCTGTTCACTCTGTTGTAATTACTGTTTTCAGACAGAATAGACATTAGTTATCATTAGAATAGATATGAGATATTAACACCGTGTCAAGGTAATGATAATTAAAATGGTGGCAATGTGCTTTATCACCTTGATTCTACGTGAGTTAGGAGCACAGAGGTGTCATGGACATGGGATGGTGGATCTAACACAGGGCTTGCTGGGTAAAACCCAGGTGCACGCACGCACACACACATCTCTTGCTACTCCTACTACTACTGCTACTGCTACTACCACTACTACTACTACTACTACTACTACTACCACTACTACTACTACTACTACTACTACTACCACTACTACTACTACTACTACTACTACTACTACTGTTATGATCTAAATCTTGTTGGGGGAAGGGGGGGTGAGAAGGATTACTTACCCTTACTTACCCTATCCTAGGTATTCCTTGAAGAGGTGGGGTTTCAGGTGTCTCCGGAAGGTGGTGATTGACTCCGCTGTCCTGGCGTCGTGAGGGAGTTTGTTCCACCATTGGGGGGCTACTACTACTACCACTACTACTACTACTACTACTACTGCTACTGCTACTACCACTACTACTACTACTACTACTACTACTACTACTACTACCACTACTACTACTACTACTACTACTACTACTACTACTGTTATGACTTCTACTACTACTACTACTACTACTACTACTACCACTACTACTACTACTACTAATGTTATGACTTCTACTACTACTACTGCTACTGCTACTATCACACTACTACTACTACTACTACTACTACTACTACTACCTACTACTACTACTACTACTACTACTACTACTACTGTTATGACTTCTACTACTACTACTACTACTACTACTACTACCACTACTACTACTACTACTAATGTTATGACTTCTACTACTACTACTGCTACTGCTACTATCACAACTACTACTACTACTACTACTACTGTTATGACTCCTACTACTACTACTACTACTACTACTACTACCACTACTACTACTACTACTACTACTACTACTACTACTACTACTACTACTACTACTGTTAAAAAGGTAACCATTACCTCTAAAATAACCGTAGCCCTCAATCTAACCTGTAACCATTACCTCTAAAATAACCTTAGCCCTCAATCTAACCTGTAACCATTACCTCTAAAATAACCTTAGCCCTCAATCTAACCTGTAACCATTACCTCTAAAATAACCTTAGCCCTCAATCTAACCTGTAACCATTACCTCTAAAATAACCTTAGCCCTCAATCTAACCTGTAACCATTACCTCTAAAATAACCTTAGCTCTCAATCTAACCTGTAACCATTACCTCTAAAATAACCTTAGCCCTCAATCTAACCTGTAACCATTACCTCTAAAATAACCTTAGCCCTCAATCTAACCTGTAACCATTACCTCTAAAATAACCTTAGCTCTCAATCTAACCCCTAATCCTAACCCCTAACACTTAGCCCATAAACCTGTAACTCTAACCTTAACCTTAGCCCTAATGCCTGACCCTTACCCCTCAATCTAACCCCCAAACCGTAACCCCTAACACTTAGTCCTGGATCTAACCCTTAACCGTAACCCCCTAATGCTTAGCCCATGAACCTGTAACCCTTAACCTCTAACCTCTAACCTCTAACCTTAGCCCTGACCCTACTTACATGACAGATGAGATGTTTACTTGGTCATGATGTTCATTGTAAAGAAAAGGTGCTTGACATCACATTACCACATTCTGCAAGTACAAAGGGTACCGTCACTGTGGATTTATATCTACTGCTAATAGGATAAGGTTTTTATGTAAACGTCGGTCATTAAGGGCAATTAAGATGATTTATTTATTTATTATTATTATTATTTATATATTATTATTATTATTTATTTATTTTATTGTCATTCACCGGATAGGTGCAGTGAAATGCGTTGTTTTACAGGGTCAGCCAACGTAATACGGCTCCCCTGGATCAAATTAAGGTTAGTGAAGGCGTTGCTGATTGTATGACTAATTACCCGCATGTTCTGAAGGACCTAGCTAAT
This sequence comes from Oncorhynchus keta, assembly GCF_023373465.1. Classification (NCBI taxonomy): domain Eukaryota; kingdom Metazoa; phylum Chordata; class Actinopteri; order Salmoniformes; family Salmonidae; genus Oncorhynchus; species Oncorhynchus keta. The sequence goes on along the minus strand of NC_068445.1, from coordinate 45,958,534 downwards.
TACCATATCCACATGACTAGCCAATACAGTTATTAAGAAAAATTAATTCATATTGTCTGTTTACCGAGACACACACACAGACCCAGATTAAAGCCCACACCTGGACTAAATAAAGCAATAGAGATGTTTTGGTTCGCAGAGTATTAATCTGGGTCCGGGAAACTGTCCCATACTGTGAGACTAGGTTATCCATACTGTGAGGGTATCCATACTGTGAGGGTATCCATACTGTGAGACTGTGAGGGTATCCATACTGTGAGGGTATCCATACTGTGAGACTGTGAGGGTATCCATACTGTGAGGGTATCCATACTGTGAGACTGTGAGGGTATCCATACTGTGAGGGTATCCATACTGTGAGACTGTGAGGGTATCCATACTGTGAGGGTATCCATACTGTGAGGGTATCCATACTGTGAGGGTGTCCATACTGCGAGTCTGTGAGGGTATCCATACTGTGAGGGTATCCATGCTGTGAGGGTATCCATACTGTGAGACTGTGAGGGTATCCATACTGTGAGATTGTGAGGGTATCCATACTGTGAGGGTATCCATACTGTGAGGGTGTCCATACTGTGAGGGTATCCATACTGTGAGACTGTGAGGGTATCCATACTGTGAGGGTATCCATACTGTGAGGGTATCCATACTGTGAGACTGTGAGGGTATCCATACTGTGAGGGTATCCATACTGTGAGGGTATCCATACTGTGAGACTGTGAGGGTATCCATACTATGAGGGTATCCATACTGTGAGGGTATCCATACTGTGAGACTGTGAGGGTATCCATACTGTGAGGGTATCCATACTGTGAGACTGTGAGGGTATCCATACTGTGAGACTGTGAGGGTATCCATACTGTGAGGGTATCCATACTGTGAGGGTATCCATACTGTGAGGGTGTCCATCAAAAGACTGTGTCGTTCACGATGTGAGTGTCAAAGAGAGCAGTGGCCCACTGAAAGCCCCCCTCGAAAGCCCTCAGAAAGCAGATAAGCAGCACTTCATTAGCCCCTTTTCCCTAGCATGTCCCGGCTGTGTAGTCCTAGTATTGTCCTGATGTTGCTCTTCAGGAGACAGCTGCAGAAAGATACTACACAGAGAGATTACACCTCTGAGAGCCTCTGTCTGTCTGTCTCGCCCTTGGCCTGTCAGCAGCACGCTGTCCGCATCCCAAATGTTCCCCTATATAGTGTACTGCTTTCAGCCAGAGACCTTATGGGCCTTACTCAAAAGTAGTGCACTATATAGGGAACAGTGTGCCATTTGGTACATCCACACTGACATGGAGCTATTAGCATGCTATTTTAAGATCCTGGAGCCCTCACTAGCTGGCTCACTCACTCTGGCATGCCTGTCAGACAGACAGAAAATCCTCATTTTGTACTTTTCTTTTCTTCTCCAGAGGTAATCCCTCTCTTTTCTCTGCACTTGTCTTTTGACTGGGGGCGAGCTCAGCTTTCAGTGATCATATAGGCCTAGCTATCTATTCACAGCGGAGCGAAGAGACAGAGGCAGAGGGAGAGAGAGAGAGGGAGAGAGAGAGAGAGAGAGAGAGAGAGAGAGAGAGAGAGAGAGAGAGAGAGAGAGAGAGAGAGAGAGAGAAAGAGAGAGAAAGAGAGTGAGGGAGAGAGAGAGAGAGAGAGAAAGAGAGGAACAGAGAGAAAGAGAGCGACGGAGAGAAAGAGAGCGAAAGAGAGAAGGAGAGGGAGGGAGAGAGAGAGAGAGTAAGAGAGAGAGAAAGAGAGCCAGAGAGAGAGAGAGAAAGAGAGGAACAGAGAGAGAGAGAGAGAAGGAACAGAGAGAGAGAGAGAGAAAGAGAGGAACAGAGAGAGAGAGAGAAAGAGAGGAACAGAGAGAGAGAGAGGAACAGAGAGAGAGCGAAAAGAGAGAAAGAGAGAGAGAGCGAAGAGAGAAAGAGAGAGAGAGCGAAAGAGAGAAAGAGAGAGAGAGAAAGAGAGAAAGAGAGAGAGAGCGAAAGAGAGAAAGAGAGAGAGAGCGAAAGAGAGAAAGAGAGAGAAGGAAAGAGAGCCAGAGAGAGAGAGAGAGAGAGAGAGAGAGAGAAGGTACAGACGTCGTCTATACCAGGGATGACAGGTCGACTCTGTTTCCGGCTAAAGAACATTGTAGTTAATTGTCGGAGAGCCTTTTATCCTGCCTCCACATTGCAGGCCTTAGAATACATTTAACATGATGTTTTTCAAACGCCACGATGACAACTAAAACTGTGCGGTGTCTAAGTTTTCCTCAGGTATACTGTTGGCCTTTATGGGAGTGCTCAACAGGGAGGCCTGAGGGAGGGACATTCTTTTCAATGGACAACCTGAGGCACAATGGACACGTCTCTCATCACTGTCTGGGGTAGGTAACGCATCTTCATATGAAAAGGAAGAGGAACAGGAAGTTTCTCACGTGTCAGTGTTATAGCAAGCATTAAAATACCCTGACTGTATATACTCCAATAGATATACAGTATACCTGAGGAAAAGTTGTAGTTGTCATCCTAGCATATGATATACGCTATATATTCACAAGTGTGTGGACCACCCCTTCAAAAAACTAGTGAATTCGGGTTACTTCAGCCACACCCGTTGCTGACAGGTGTATAAAATCGAGCACATAGCCATGCAATCTCCATAGGAAAACATTGGCAGTAGAATGGTCTCACTGAAGAGCTCAGTGATGTTCAATGTAGCACCGTTATACAATGCCACCTTTTCCAACAAGTCAGTTTGTCAAATTTCTGCCCTGATAGAGCTGCCCGGTCAACTGTAAGTGCTGTTATTGTGAAGTGGAAACGTCTGGGAGCAACAACGGATCATCGGTGAAGTGGTAGACCACAGAAGCTCGCAAAAATGGTCCGGGGCTGTTTTTCATGGTTCAGGCTAGGCACCATTGTTCCAGTGAAGGGAAATCTTAACACTACAGCATAACAATGACATTCTAGATGATTCTGTGCTTTCAACTTTGTGGCCACAGTTTGGGGAAGGCACTTTCCTGTTTCAGCAAGACAACGCCCCTGTGCACAATGCAAGGTCCATACAGAAATGGTTTGTTGAGATCGGTATGGAAGAACTGGACTGACCCGCACAGAGCTCTGACCTTAACCACATCGAACACCTTTGGGGTGAATTGGAATGCCGACTGTGAGCCAGGCCTTATCGCCCAACATCAGTGCCCGACCTCACCAATGGTCTTGTGGCTGAATGGAAGCAAGTCCCTGCAGCAATGTTCCAACATCTAGTGGAAAGACTTCCCAGAAGAGTGGAGGCTGTTATAGCAGCAATGTTCCAACTTCTAGTGGATAGCCTTCCCAAAACAGTGGAGGCTGTTATAGCAGCAATGTTCCAACATCTAGTGGAAAGCCTTCCCAGAAGAGTGGAGGCTGTTATAGCAGCAATGTTCCAACATCTAGTGGAAAGCCTTCCCAGAAGAGTGGAGGCTGTTATAGCAGCAATGTTCCAACATCTAGTGGAAAGCCTTCCCAGAAGAGTGGAGGCTGTTATAGCAGCAATGTTCCAACATCTAGTGGAAAGCCTTCCCAGAAGAGTGGAGGCTGTTATAGCAGCAATGTTCCAACATCTAGTGGAAAGCCTTCCCAGAAGAGTGGAGGCTGTTATAGCAGCAATGTTCCAACTTCTAGTGGAAAAGCCTTCCCAGAAGAGTGGAGGCTGTTATAGCAGCAATGTTCCAACATCTAGTGGAAAGCCTTCCCAGAAGAGTGGAGGCTGTTATAGCAGCAATGTTCCAACATCTAATGGAAAGCCTTCCCAGAAGAGTGGAGGCTATTATTGCAACAAAGGGGGGGACCAACTCCATATTAATGCCCATGATTTTGGAAGGAGATGTTCAATGAGCAAGTGTCCACATACGACATGATTAAAAGTATATATTAAATAAAGGTTAGTTTAAAAAAAATACAAAAATAAACCTTCCCAATAAACCAATGTAACAGTATAGCTTCCGTCCCTCTCCTCGCCCCAACCTGGCATCGAGCCAGGGACCCTCAGCACACATAGACAACAGCCACTCTCGAAGCATCGTTACCCATCGCTCCACAAAAGCCGCGGCGCCAGTTTCAACTTCTACTTTTGATTTACATTTGGTTGAGTTGTCAACTAAATGTGAATTCAACGTGAAATTTACAGAAAATAATAGTATCCATGTCATTGGATTTAGGAAAAGTTTGGTTGAAAACAATACCAAGTACCAAACCGTAGCGTGGTAAGTGTTCATCTTATTTAATGAAAAACCTGAACACTGAATAACAAAGAAACAACCGGAACAGTTCTGTCTGGTGTAGACACACAAAGACTGAAAACACCCACCCACAGAACACAATAGAAAACAGGCTACCTAAATATGGTTCTCAATCAGGGACAACGATTGACAGCTGCCATGAGAACCATACCAGGCCAAACACAGAGATAGAAAATCATAGAAAAACTAACATAGACAACCCACCCAACCCAAGGTCAGAACGTGACACTTAAGTCGATTACTTATTTTTACAAATCTAATCAGTTTTCCCATGTTTATTCACGAGGATATTTTTGGTTGTTGAAACAACATTGATTCTACCAGTGGGTAGATTTCCAAGGTATTATATATTATGGGAACAGTTTGTTGTCATTTACACTATCTTATAACTACTATCCCTCCATGCTGTAATATAATGGGGTTGAGAAAGATACTATTGTGCAGGGTTTTGCTCCAAACATGTCAGGGAATAGTTTTGGGTTTTATTATCCATGATAAATAAATACCACTCATATTTAATCCAACAAGCCAAAACAATATAACTTACGCAGGATGGAGCTGGGTGTTATTCATGGTATTGAATCGATCAACAATGCTGTTCTCTCCCATAGGTCTTAGTTGTTCTAGTGTGGGCTGACTGATGCTGCCTTGACCCATTATACCACCTGTGGGCTGACTGATGCTGCCTTGACCCATTATACCACCTGTGGGCTGACTGATGCTGCCTTGACCCATTATACCACCTGTGGGCTGACTGATGCTGCCTTGACCCATTATACCACCTGTGGGCTGACTGATGCTGCCTTGACCCATTATACCACCTGTGGGCTTACTGATGCTGCCTTGACCCATTATACCACCTGTGGGCTGACTGATGCTGCCTTGACCCATTATACCACCTGTGGGCTGACTGATGCTGCCTTGACCCATTATACCACCTGTGGGCTGACTGATGCTGCCTTGACCCATTATACCACCTGTGGGCTTACTGATGCTGCCTTGACCCATTATACCACCTGTGGGCTGACTGATGCTGCCTTGACCCATTATACCACCTGTGGACTGACTGATGCTGCCTTGACCCCTTATACCACCTGTGGGCTTACTGATGCTGCCTTGACCCATTATACCACCTGTGGGCTGACTGATGCTGCCTTGACCCATTCAATATACCACCTGTGGGCTGACTGATGCTGCCTTGACCCATTATACCACCTGTGGGCTGACTGATGCTGCCTTGACCCATTCATTATACCACCTGTGGGCTGACTGATGCTGCCTTGACCCATTATACCACCTGTGGGCTTACTGATGCTGCTTGACCCATTATACCACCTGTGGGCTTACTGATGCTGCCTTGACCCATTATACCACCTGTGGGCTTACTGATGCTGCCTTGACCCATTATACCACCTGTGGGCTGACTGATGCTGCCTTGACCCATTATACCACCTGTGGGCTGACTGATGCTGCCTTGACCCATTATACCACCTGTGGGCTGACTGATGCTGCCTTGACCCATTATACCACCTGTGGGCTGACTGATGCTGCCTTGACCCATTATACCACCTGTGGGCTGACTGATGCTGCCTTGACCCATTATACCACCTGTGGGCTGACTGATGCTGCCTTGACCCATTATACCACCTGTGGGCTGACTGATGCTGCCTTGACCCATTATACCACCTGTGGGCTGACTGATGCTGCCTTGACCCATTATACCACCTGTGGGCTGACTGATGCTGCCTTGACCCATTATACCACCTGTGGGCTGACTGATGCTGCCTTGACCCATTATATACCACCTGTGGGCTGACTGATGCTGCCTTGACCCATTATACCACCTGTGGGCTGACTGATGCTGCCTTGACCCATTATACCACCTGTGGGCTGACTGATGCTGCCTTGACCCATTATACCACCTGTGGGCTGACTGATGCTGCCTTGACCCATTATACCACCTGTGGGCTGACTGATGCTGCCTTGACCCATTATACCACCTGTGGGCTGACTGATGCTGCCTTGACCCATTATACCACCTGTGGGCTGACTGATGCTGCCTTGACCCATTATACCACCTGTGGGCTGACTGATGCTGCCTTGACCCATTATACCACCTGTGGGCTTACTGATGCTGCCTTGACCCATTATACCACCTGTGGGCTGACTGATGCTGCCTTGACCCATTATACCACCTGTGGGCTGACTGATGCTGCCTTGACCCATTATACCACCTGTGGGCTGACTGATGCTGCCTTGACCCATTATACCACCTGTGGGCTGACTGATGCTGCCTTGACTGACCATTATACCCCATTATACCACCTGTGGGCTGACTGATGCTGCCTTGACCCATTATACCACCTGTGGGCTGACTGATGCTGCCTTGACCCATTATACCACCTGTGGGCTTACTGATGCTGCCTTGACCCATTATACCACCTGTGGGCTGACTGATGCTGCCTTGACCCATTATACCACCTGTGGGCTGACTGATGCTGCCTTGACCCATCATTATTCCACCTGTGGGCTGACTGATGCTGCCTTGACCCATTATACCACCTGTGGGCTGACTGATGCTGCCTTGACCCATTCATTATACCACCTGTGGGCTGACTGATGCTGCCTTGACCCATTATACCATCTGTGGGCTTACTGATGCTGCCTTGACCCATTATACCACCTGTGGGCTTACTGATGCTGCCTTGACCCATTATACCACCTGTGGGCTGACTGATGCTGCCTTGACCCATTATACCACCTGTGGGCTGACTGATGCTGCCTTGACCCATTATACCACCTGTGGGCTGACTGATGCTGCCTTGACCCATTATACCACCTGTGGGCTGACTGATGCTGCCTTGACCCATTATACCACCTGTGGGCCATTATACCACCTGTGGGCTGACTGATGCTGCCTTGACCCATTATACCACCTGTGGGGCTGACTGATGCTGCCTTGACCCATTCATTATACCACATGTGGGCTGACTGATGCTGCCTTGACCCATTATACCACCTGTGGGCTGACTGATGCTGCCTTGACCCATTATACCACCTGTGGGCTGACTGATGCTGCCTTGACCCATTATACCACCTGTGGGCTGACTGATGCTGCCTTGACCCATTATACCACCTGTGGGCTGACTGATGCTGCCTTGACCCATTATACCACCTGTGGGCTGACTGATGCTGCCTTGACCCATTCATTATACCACCTGTGGGCTGACTGATGCTGCCTTGACCCATTATACCACCTGTGGGCTGACTGATGCTGCCTTGACCCATTATACCACCTGTGGGCTGACTGATGCTGCCTTGACCCATTATACCACCTGTGGGCTGACTGATGCTGCCTTGACCCATTATACCACCTGTGGGCTTACTGATGCTGCCTTGACCCATTATACCACCTGTGGGCTGACTGATGCTGCCTTGACCCATTATACTACCTGTGGGCTGACTGATGCTGCCTTGAACCATTATACCACCTGTGGGCTGACTGATGCTGCCTTGAACCATTATACCACCTGTGGGCTGACTGATGCTGCCTTGACCCATTATACCACCTGTGGGCTGACTGATGCTGCCTTGACCCATTATACCACCTGTGGGCTGACTGATGCTGCCTTGAACCATTATACCACCTGTGGGCTGACTGATGCTGCCTTGACCCATTATACCACCTGTGGGCTGACTGATGCTGCCTTGACCCATTATACCACCTGTGGGCTGACTGATGCTGCCTTGACCCATTATACCACCTGTGGGCTGACTGATGCTGCCTTGACCCATTATACCACCTGTGGGCTGACTGATGCTGCCTTGAACCATTATACCACCTGTGGGCTGACTGATGCTGCCTTGACCCATTATACCACCTGTGGGCTGACTGATGCTGCCTTGACCCATTATACCACCTGTGGGCTGACTGATGCTGCCTTGACCCATTATACCACCTGTGGGCTGACTGATGCTGCCTTGACCCATTATACCACCTGTGGGCTGACTGATGCTGCCTTGACCCATTATACCACCTGTGGGCTGACTGATGCTGCCTTGACCCATTATACCACCTGTGGGCTGACTGATGCTGCCTTGAACCATTATACCACCTGTGGGCTGACTGATGCTGCCTTGACCCATTATACCACCTGTGGGCTGACTGATGCTGCCTTGACCCATTATACCACCTGTGGGCTGACTGATGCTGCCTTGACCCATTATACCACCTGTGGGCTTACTGATGCTGCCTTGACCCATTATACCACCTGTAGGCTGACTGATGCCTTAAAAAACTGCTATTCTCTCTATGGGTCTATTCTCTCTGTCTATTATCTCTATTCTCTCTATTTTCCCTATTCTCTCTATTCTCTCTATGGGTCTATTCTCTCTGTCTATTATCTCTATTCTCTCTATTTTCCCTATTCTCTCTGTATCTACTATCTCTATCTCTATATTCTCTCTATTCTCTCTAAGTCTCTATTCTCTCTGTGTCTTTTCTTTCTAATCTCTCTATTTGTCTATTGTCTCTATTATCTCTATTTGTCTATTATCTCTGTCTTTTCTCTCTTATCTCTATGTAGGAATTCTAGATATGTGTCTATCTCAATTATATATACAGTTGAAGTCGGAAGTTTACATACACCTTAGCCAACTACATTTAATCTCAGTTTTTTAAAAACATTTCCTAACATTTAATCCTATTAAAAAATCCCTTATTTTGGTCAGTTAGGATCACCACTTTATTTTCAGAATAATAGTAGAGGGAATGATTTATTTCAGCTTTTATTTCCTTCCTCACATTCCCAGTGGGTCAGAAGTGAACATACTCAATTAGTATTTTGTTACATTGCCTTTAAATTGTGTAACTTGGGTCAAACGTTTTGGGTAGCCTTCCACAAGTTCCACAAATTTTGGTCCATTCCTCTTGACAGAGCTGGTGTAACGGAGTCACGTTTGTAGGCCTCCTTGTTCGCACACGCTTTGTCAGTTCTGCCCACAAATTGTCTATAGGATTGAGATCAGGGCTTTGTGATGGCCACTCCAATACCTTGACTTTGTTGTCCTTAAGCCATTTTGCCACAACTTTGGAAGTCTGCTTTGGGTCATTGTCCATTTGAAAGACTAATTTGCGACCAAGCTTTAACTTCCTGACTGAAGTGTTTCTTCAATATATCCACATATTTTTCCTTCCTCATGTTGCCATCTATTTTGTGAAGTGCACCAGTCCCTCCTGCAGCAAAGCACCCCCACAACATGATGCTGCCACCCAGTGCTTCACGGTTGGGATGGTGTTCTTCAGCTTGCAAGCCTCCCCCTTTTTCCTCCAAACATAACGATGGTCATTATGGACAAACAGTTCTATTTTTATTTTATTAGACCAGAGGACATTTCTCCAAAAAGTACGATGTTTATCCCCATTTGCAGTTGCAAACCGTAGTCTGGCTTTTTAATGGTGGTTTTGGAGCAGTGGCTTCTTCCTTGCTGAGCGACCTCTCAGGTTACGTCGATATAGGACTCGTTTTACTGTAGATATAGATAATTTTGTACCTGTTTCCTTCAGCATCTTCACAAGGTCCTTTGCTGTTGTTCTGATTTGCTATTGATTTGCTATTTTCACAACAAAGTACGTTCATCTCTAGGAGACAGAACGCGTCTCCTTCCTGAGCGGTATGATGGATGGTGTTTATACTTACGTAATATTGTTTGCAAAGATGAACTTGGTACCTTCAGGCATTTGGAAATTGCTCCCAAGGATGAACCAGACTTGTGGAGGTCTACAATTCTTTTCTGAGGTCTTGGCTGATTTCTTTTGATTTTCCCATGATGTCATGCAAAGAGGCACTGAGTTTGAAGGTGGCCCTTGAAATACATTCACAGGTACACCTCCAACTGACTCAAATGATGTCAATTAGCCTATCAGAAGCTTCTAATGCCATGACATATTTTTCTGTAATTTTCCAAGCTGTTTAAAGGCACAGTCAACTTAGTGTATGTAAACTTCTGACCCACTGGAATTGTGATACAGTGAATTCTAAGTGAAATAATCTGTCTGTTGGAAAAATGTCAACTTCTGACTTCAACTGTTGGTATTCTCAATTTGTGTCTATTCTCTCTATATTATATATATGTGTCTGTTCTGTCTGTGTCTATTATCTCTATCTATATAATATATATTTGTCTGTTCTGTCTGTGTCTATTATCTCTATCTCTATTATATATATATTTGTCTGTTCTGTCTGTGTCTATTATCTCTATCTATATTATATATATTTGTCTGTTCTGTCTGTGTCTATTATCTCTATCTATATTATATATATTTGTCTGTTCTGTCTGTGTCTATTATCTCTATCTATATTATATATACAGTGCCTTGCGAAAGTATTCGGCCCCCTTGAACTTTGCGACCTTTTGCCACATTTCAGGCTTCAAACATAAAGATATAAAACTGTATTTTTTTGTGAAGAATAAACAACAAGTGGGACACAATCATGAAGTGGAACGACATTTATTGGATATTTCAAACTTTTTTAACAAATCAAAACTGAACTGTACTGGTTGGTACGGGTTGAACCTGGAGTCGGGCAGGGTGTCCTTTCTGTGTAATGAGAGAAACTGTGATTCATGTGTTTTCTGTGTGCGCCGGGGTTAATGTCATTCACGTCTTTGTTGGAATGACTGTGTGACAGGTTGGGGGTGGTTTTTACTGTTGGGATGTTTATAATGAGGTACAGGTATTCAAATAAGGAGAAGGCCAAAATGTGTTTTGTTGAATTTTCTGTTTGCTCAGGCAAAGTTGGCTATTTGGATAACAAGGAGGAACAGGGTCAACGGTGAGGGGGAACCAGATCCTTTAATATTGTTTAATGTGATGGTCTCTGTGCACCTTAGGGTACAATTTGAGTTCTATTAAATGATGAAAAGCGTGGAGATGTTTCAGGAGATATGGTGCGTTGGGGGAGCTGTCTGTATAGCTGGGGAAGATGTTTTGGATATACGGTTGTAGGAGTGGGTATTGTTTTGGGTATTGTGATGTTGGTTTGTATCGTGTGGTAGAGGGAAAGGGGAGTATGGTACATGTATGCAGTACTGGATATATTTTGGTGTTTATTTTTAAGGGGGGTGAGGTTTTTTTTAAATGAAATGAGTGTTTCTGTAAAGAAAGACAAAAGTTTCTCTCTCACACACACACACACATACACACACACACACACACACACACACACACACACACACACACACACACACACACACACACACACACACACACACACACACACACACACACACACACACACACACACACACACACACACACACACACACACACACACACACACACCCTGGCCTGATGACTCCTTGCTGTTCCCAGTCCACCTGGTCATGCTACCGATCTGCCTGTGGCTATGGAACCCTGACCTTTTCACCGGACTTGTCCCAGACCTGCTGTTTTCAACTCTCTAGAGACAGCAGGAGCGGCTATGAAAAGCCAACTGACATTTACTCCTGAGGTGCTGACCTGTTTAAACCTCTACAACTACTGTGATTATTGTTATTTGACCCTGCTGGTCATCTATGAACATTTGAACATCTTGGCCATGTTCTGTTATAATCTCCACCCAGCACAGCCAGAAGAGGACTGGCCACCCCTCAGAGCCTGGTTCCTCTCTAGGTTTCTTCCTAGGTTTTGGCCTTTCTAGGTGAGTTTTTCCTAGCCACCGTGCTTCTACACCTGCATTGCTTGCTGTTTTGGGGGTTTTAGGCTGGGTTTCTGTACAGCACTTTGCGACATCAGATGATGTAAAAAAAAAAAGGGGCTTCATAAATACAGTTGATTGATTGGTTAAATGGACATGCCGTAGTAGATATCATTGGTTAATTTTGACACTAGTAGTTTGTAACTTTAGCCTAAACGGTGTTATTAGTGTTCACCACAAGGTAACGCTGCTTCAGGCTCTGATTACAACGATTCCTTGGTTACGGACATTAAAGATTTTCTGCCAAGTGTTAAGTGGACTCTCGCAGGAATATAATTTGCTATAAATCGCTATCACATAATATCGTCCAAATAGAGATACGAGATAACCTGGCACAACAATGTCCTCTCCGACAGAGAATGCAGTGTCATAGTGTTGATTTATCCCATACGGCCAATCGACTGATTGGTGTAGATTCTGTCCAACCAAATTCTAGATCAAAGGTCACACATGCTTGTGAATTATTGGGTAACACTTAGCCTGCATGCATAATGTGTTCTAACCTTTTCAGAGGCATGTATGAGCTTTGACAATGTATTTAAAAAAAAATAGAATGTATTGTATCATAGTATGGTATGTCTCTCTGCGTTAAATAAAATACTGCAACAACAAAAAAAGATAATTAAATGTACACAATTAACCACATATTTTGTCCTGTAATACGTGTCAAAAACTGGCTAAAATTATTTTTATTTTATTTTTAATTTTTATTTATATATATGAGAAGGTATGGAGACGGTGCCAGTCCCTTCAAGTGTACTGCTAAACTCTGAGGAGATCCTTTCTCCTTTCTACAGACACTATTTGTCTGCCACCAGAAAAGCACTAGAGTTTACTGACGTTACGCTCCTTTCAAACACAAACACAATGAACAGTCAATCAGATTCAAAATAGAATAGAATTGTATTTGTCACATGCGCCGAATACAACAGGTGTATTCCTTACCCTGACATGCTGAATACAACAGATGTAGTAGACCTTACAGTGAAATGCTGAATACAACAGGTGTAGTCGACCTCACAGTGAAATGCTGAATACAACAGGTGTAGTAGACCTTATAGTGAAATGCTGAATACAACAGGTGTAGTAGACCTCACAGTGAAATGCTGAATACAACAGGTGTAGTAGACCTCACAGTGAAATGCTGAATACAACAGGTGTAGTAGACCTCACAGTGAAATGCTGAATACAACAGGTATAGTAGACCTCACAGTGAAATGCTGAATACAACAGGTGTAGTAGACCTTACAGTGAAATGCTGAATACAACAGGTGTAGTAGACCTTATAGTGAAATGCTGAATACAACAGGTGTAGTAGACCTCACAGTGAAATGCTGAATACAACAGGTGTAGTAGACCTCACAGTGAAATGCTGAATACAACAGGTGTAGTAGACCTCACAGTGAAATGCTGAATACAACAGGTATAGTAGACCTCACAGTGAAATGCTGAATACAACAGGTGTAGTAGACCTTACAGTGAAATGCTGAATACAACAGGTATAGTAGACCTCACAGTGAAATGCTGAATACAACAGGTGTAGTAGACCTTATAGTGAAATGCTGAATACAACAGGTGTAGTAGACCTCACAGTGAAATGCTGAATACAACAGGTGTAGTAGACCTCACAGTGAAATGCTGAATACAACAGGTGTAGTAGACCTCACAGTGAAATGCTGAATACAACAGGTATAGTAGACCTCACAGTGAAATGCTGAATACAACAGGTGTAGTAGACCTTACAGTGAAATGCTGAATACAACAGGTGTAGTAGACCTCACAGTGAAATGCTGAATACAACAGGTATAGTAGACCTCACAGTGAAATGCTGAATACAACAGGTGTAGTAGACCTTACAGTGAAATGCTGAATACAACAGGTGTAGTAGACCTTATAGTGAAATGCTGAATACAACAGGTGTAGTAGACCTCACAGTGAAATGCTGAATACAACAGGTGTAGTAGACCTCACAGTGAAATGCTGAATACAACAGGTGTAGTAGACCTCACAGTGAAATGCTGAATACAACAGGTATAGTAGACCTCACAGTGAAATGCTGAATACAACAGGTGTAGTAGACCTTACAGTGAAATGCTGAATACAACAGGTGTAGTAGACCTTACCGTGAAATGCTGAATACAACAGGTGTAGTAGACCTCACAGTGAAATGCTGAATACAACAGGTGTAGTAGACCTTACAGTGAAATGCTGAATACAACAGGTGTAGTAGACCTTATAGTGAAATGCTGAATACAACAGGTGTAGTAGACCTCACAGTGAAATGCTGAATACAACAGGTGTAGTAGACCTTACACTGAAATGCTGAATACAACAACAGGTGTAGTAGACCTCACAGTGAAATGCTGAATACAACAGGTGTAGGTAGACCTTATAGTGAAATGCTGAATACAACAGGTGTAGTAGACCTCACCGTGACGTGAGGTGGTGGTGGTGGTGGTGGTGGTGGTGGTGAGGTGGTGGTGGTGGTGGTGAGGTGGTGGTGGTGAGATGGTGGTGAGGTGGTGGTGGTGAGGTGGTGGTGAGTTGGTGAGATGGTGGTGAGGTGGTGAGGTGGGTGAGGTGGTGGGCGTGGTGGTGGTGGTGGTGGTGAGGTGGTGGTGGTGAGGTGAGGTGATGAGGTGGTGGGCGTGGTGGTGGTGGTGAGGTGGTGGTGGTGATGGTGGTGGTGGTGAGGTGGTGGTGAGGTGGTGGTGGTGATGGTGAGGTGGTGGTGGTGAGGTGTTGGTGGTGGTGAGGTGGTGGTGAGGTGGTGGTGGTGAGTTGGTGAGATGGTGGTGAGGTGGTGGTGGTGAGGTGGTGGTGAGGTGGTGGTGAGGTGGTGGTGGTGAGGTGTTGGTGAGATGGTGGTGAGGTGGTGAGGTGGCGGTGGTGGTGGTGAGGAGGTGGTGGTGGTGGTGAGGTGGTGGTGGTGAGGTGTTGGTGGTGGTGAGGTGGTGGTGAGGTGGTGGTGGTGAGTTGGTGAGATGGTGGTGAGGTGGTGGTGGTGAGGTGGTGGTGAGATGGTGGTGAGGTGGTGGTGGTGAGGTGTTGGTGAGATGGTGGTGAGGTGGTGAGTTGGTGAGGTGGTGGTGAGGTGGTGAGGTGGTGGTGAGGTGGTGAGGTGGTGGTGGTGATGGTGGTGGTGGTGAGTTGGTGAGGTGGCGGTGAGAGGGTGAGGTGGTGGTGGTGATGGTGGTGGTGGTGAGGTGGTGGTGAGGTGGTGGGCGTGGTGGTGGTGGTGAGTTGGTGAGGTGGTGAGGTGGCGGTGAGAGGGTGAGGTGGTGATGGTGAGGTGGTGGTGAGGTGGTGGGCGTGGTGGTGAGGTGGTGGTGAGTTGGTGAGGTGGTGGTGGTGAGGTGGTGGTGAGGTGGTGGGCGTGGTGGTGGTGAGTTGGTGAGATGGTGGTGAGAGGGTGGTGGTGGTGAGGTGGTGGTGAGGTGGTGATGAGGTGGTGGTGGTGGTGGTGAGGTGGTGGTGGTGGTGGTGAGTTGGTGGTGAGGTGGTGGTGGTGAGGAGGTGGTGAGGTGGTGGTGATGGTGGTGGTGAGGTGGTGGTGAGTTGGTGAGGGGGTGGTGGTGGTGAGGTGGTGGTGGTGAGGTGGTGGGGGGGTGGTGGTGGTGGGGTGGTGGTGGGGTGGTGGGGGTGGTGGTGGTGGTGAGATGGTGGTGAGGTGGTGGTGGTGAGATGGTGGTGATGGTGGTGAGGTGGTGGTGGTGAGGTGGTGAGGTGGTTGTGGTGAGGTGGTGGTGGTGGTGGTGAGGTGGTGAGGTGGTTGTGGTGAGGTGGTGGTGGTGGTGGTGAGTTGGTGAGAGGGTGGTGGTGGTGGTGGTGGTGAGGTGGTGGTGGTGGTGGTGGTGGTGGTGGTGGTGGTGGTGGTGGTGGTGGTGGTGGCGAGGTGGTGAGATGCTGGTGGTGGTGAGGTGGTGGTGATGTGGTGGTGGTGAGTTGGTGAGATGGTGGTGAGGTGGTGGTGAGTTGGTGAGAGGGTAGTGGTGAGGTGGTGGTGAGGTGGTGGTAGTGGTGATGGTGGTGAGGTGGTGGTGAGTTGGTGAGAGGGTGGTGTTGACGAGGTGGTGGTGAGTTGGTGGTGGTGGTGAGGTGATGGTGGTGAGGTGGTGGTGAGGTGGTGGTGGTGAGGTGGTGGTGGCGGCGAGGTGATTGTGGTGAGATGGTGGTGATGTGGTGGTGGTGGTGATGGTGGTGAGTTGGTGAGAGGGTGGTGGTGAGGTGGTGGTGTGGTGGTGGTGAGATGGTGGTGAGATGGTGGTGGGGTGGTGGTGATGGTGGTGAGGTGGTGGTGGTGAGTTGGTGAGAGGGTGGTGGTGGTGGTGGTGGTGAGGTGGTGGTGAGTTGGTGAGAGGGTGGTGGTGGCGGTGGTGAGGTGGTGGTGAGGTGGTGGTGAGGTGGTGGTGAGGTGGTGAAGTGGTGAGGTGGTGAAGTGGTGAGGTGGTGGTGGTGAGGTGGTGGTGAGTTGGTGAAGTGGTGAGGTGGTGGTGGTGGTGGTGAGGTGGTGGTGAGGTGGTGGTGGTGGTGAGGTGGTGGTGGTGAGGTGGTGGTGAAGTATTGGTGGTGAAGTTTTGCAAGACTACATTACCCATCCCCCAACACTGTCAACCAAGAGTCAAGACTCAACCAATTCACCTTGGTGGTGTGCAGACTTTTATATTATTCTTAATAATTTAGCATGATCCAGAAAAAAATCCAACAATATGTCTGTGAAAGTTTATATTCACAGTATAATGAATGAATTGTGGTATATTTGGTAGCATTTCGTAGTGTGCCTGATTTTACTAACTGCATTAGTACTGTACAAAGTTAGAGGTGCACTATTTAATAGATTCCACCGCTCGCCTCCTACCTCGGGCTTCCAGTGGGGAGACCTGAGGTCAACCTACCCCCACCCCCTACCTCAGGCTTCCAGTGGGAAGACCTGAGGTCAACCTACCCCCACCCCCCTACCTCAGGCTTCCAGTGGGGAGACCTGAGGTCAACCTACCCCCGCCCCCTACCTCGGGCTTCCAGTGAGGAGACCTGAGGTCAACCTACCCCCACCCCCTACCTCAGGCTTCCAGAGGGAGACCTGAGGTCAACCTACCCCCACCCCCTACCTCAGGCTTCCAGTGGGGAGACCTGAGGTCAACCTACCCCCACCCCCCTACCTCGGGCTTCCAGTGGGGAGACCTGAGGTCAACCTACCCCCCCCCCCCTACCTCGGGCTTCCAGTGGGGAGACCTGAGGTCAACCTACCCCCACCCCCCTACCTCAGGCTTCCAGTGGGGAGACCTGAGGTCAACCTACCCCCACCCCCTACCTCAGGCTTCCAGTGGGGAGACCTGAGGTCAACCTACCCCCACCCCCTACCTCAGGCTTCCAGTGGGGAGACCTGAGGTCAACCTACCTCCGCCCCCTACCTCAGGCTTCCAGTGGGGAGACCTGAGGTCAACCTACCCCACCTCCTACCTCAGGCTTCCAGTGGGAAGACCTGAGGTCAACCTACCCCGCCCTCCTACCTCAGGCTTCCAGTGGGAAGACCTGAGGTCAACCTACCCCGCCCCTACCTCGGGCTTCCAGTGGGGAGACCTGAGGTCAACCTACCCCCACCCCCTACCTCAGGCTTCCAGTGGGAAGACCTGAGGTCAACCTACCCCCACCCCCTACCTCAGGCTTCCAGTGGGGAGACCTGAGGTCAACCTACCCCCACCCCTACCTCCACCCCCTACCTCAGGCTTCCAGTGGAGAGACCTGAGGTCAACCTTCCCCCACCTCCCTACCTCAGGCTTCCAGTGGGGAGACCTGAGGTCAACCTACCCCCACCCCCTACCCCGGGCTTCCAGTGGGGAGACCTGAGGTCAACCTACCCCGTCCCCCTACCTCGGGCTTCCAGTGGGGAGACCTGAGGTCAACCTACCCCACCCCCTACCTCAGGCTTCCAGTGGGAAGACCTGAGGTCAACCTACCCCCACCCCCTACCTCAGGCTTCCAGTGGGAGACCTCCTACCTCGGGCTTCCAGTGGGGAGACCTGAGGTCAACCTACCCCCGTCCCCTACCTCAGGCTTCCAGTGGGGAGACCTGAGGTCAACCTACCTCCGCCCCCTACCTCGGGCTTCCAGTGGGGAGACCTGAGGTCAACCTACCCCCACCCCCTACCTCGGGCTTCCAGTGGGGAGACCTGAGGTCAACCTACCCCCGCCCTCCTACCTCAGGCTTCCAGTGGGAAGACCTGAGGTCAACCTACCCCGCCCCTACCTCGGGCTTCCAGTGGGGAGACCTGAGGTCAACCTCCCCCCCCACCCCCTACCTCAGGCTTCCAGTGGGAAGACCTGAGGTCAACCTACCCCCACCCCCCTACCTCAGGCTTCCAGTGGGGAGACCTGAGGTCAACCTACCCCACCCCCTACCTCCACCCCCCTACCTCAGGCTTCCAGTGGAGAGACCTGAGGTCAACCTTCCCCCACCTCCCTACCTCAGGCTTCCAGTGGGGAGACCTGAGGTCAACCTACCCCCACCCCCTACCCCGGGCTTCCAGTGGGGAGACCTGAGGTCAACCTACCCCCCGCCCTCCTACCTCGGGCTTCCAGTGGGGAGACCTGAGGTCAACCTACCCCCCGTCCCCTACCTCAGGCTTCCAGTGGGGGAGACCTGAGGTCAACCTACCCCGCCCTCCTACCTCGGGCTTCCAGTGGGGAGACCTGAGGTCAACCTACCCCCGCCTCCCTCCCCATCTCATACTTCTGAGTGGGGAGACCTTCCCCAGGCAGTAGGCTGCCTAGCTCACAAACTAGCCTACGCCGACAAGTTTAATTGACCCGCAGTCCTAAACGGTGATATGATACCATTGAGGTGACGTGCAAACGAGTGAGAGAATTTTTTTTTTTTGAGTGGGCACCCCGTGCCCATGTCACCTATACCTAAATCCGCTACAGGGTGGTGGTGAAGATGACGTGATGTGAGATGCCAAAATTCAGACACATGAAACCTGCTCACTGATCTGCAAGCAGCTCCTCTATTCTGTTGCTGTTGTTGCGTGACTACTCTCTGAATTACACAAGCATGGGTCCCCTCATGATCAGTCAACACACGGTTAAGACTGAAAGTCATTTTCCAAAACCTAAAAATGTCAAGCTGTCTTTAAATTATGTTTTAATGTTCCATCCCCTGACAGAATACAATGTATTAGCTAGAATTAATCAGAAAGTGTGATCATCTAGCGGCTGTACAATTGAGGATCCCTAGGGATACGTTTTAGCAACTGTACAGTTGAGGATCCCCAGGGATCCATCATAGGGACTGTACAGTTGAGGATCCCCAGGGATCCACAATGGGACTGTACAGTTGAGGATCCCCGAGGATCCATCATAGGGACTGTACAGTTGAGGATCCGTATTGGGGCTGTAGAGTTGAGGATCCATCATAGGGACTGTACAGTTGAGGATCCCCAGGGATCCGCATTGGGGCTGTAGAGTTGAGGATCCCCAGGGATCCATCATAGGGACTGTACAGTTGAGGATCCCCAGGGATCCGCATTGGGGCTGTAGAGTTGAGGATCCCCAGGGATCCATCATAGGGACTGTACAGTTGAGGATCCCCAGGGATCCGCATTGGGGCTGTAGAGTTGAGGATCCCCAGAGATCCATCATAGGGACTGTACAGTTGAGGATCCCCAGGGATCCGCATTGGGGCTGTAGAGTTGAGGATCCCCAGGGATCCATCATAGGGACTGTACAGTTGAGGAAACCCAGGAATCCATCATAGGCACTGTACAGTTGAGGATCCCCAGGGATCCGCATTGGGGCTGCAGAGTTAAGGATCCCCAGGGGTCTGTCATAGGGACTGTACCGTTGCGGATCCCAGGGATCCGTTTTAGGGACTTCAGGCTTTAATTTATAGAAGGTTGTATTCTAATTACCCTTAATTTATGTAATTCTGTACCAGTGCAAAGCTTTGTTAATTACGTCTAATTTCTGAAATTGTTTTTATTGTATATAATCTCTATAATTTTAAGTATAACATAGATTAGTTCACCGAGCCTGAAAAACCTGTGACTGTTTTTTCAATATGTCTGGCCCTGGGATAGCCATATTGTCTTTTTCCTCCCCATATTGATTAATAAACTCTATTATAATTCCAGGTGATACATTGCATAGCAACGGCACACGAGGACCTTCTGGGTTCACAGGTCTACGCGCTGACATCCCCAGAATGACGGAGATGATGCCGTGGTCTATGACATCACCGTCTGGCTACGTCCTGATCCATAGTCGGCCGTAGACTCGGCTCCCTATCGATCCTCTGCTGTAGACCTCCAGATGGACCTCAACCCCTTTAGGAGACACAGACAACTACTCCATAGCTTACTTGCTGGTCCTCCTGTCATTTGGTATCCATGATAACAATAAATATGAAGGGTATAAATACTAATACTACATCTAGTATACAGGTATAAATACTAATACTGCTACATCTAGTATACAGGTATACATACTAATACTGCTTCTACTACACAGGTATACATACTACTACATCTAGTATACAGGTATAAATACTAAAACTACTACATCTAGTATACAGGTATAAATACTAAAACTACTACATCTAGTATACAGGTATAAATACTAAAACTACTACATCTAGTATACAGGTATAAATACTAATACTACTACATCTAGTATACAGGTATAAATACTAATACTACTACATCTAGTATACAGGTATAAATACTAATACTACTACATCTAGTATACAGGTATAAATACTAATACTACTACATCTGGTATACAGTTATAAATACTAATACTGCTTCTACTACACAGGTATACATACTACTACTGATATTACTACACAGGTATACATACTAATACTGCTTCTACTACACAGGTATACATACTAACACTGATATTACTACACAAGTATACATACTAATACTGCTTCTACTACACAGGTATACATACTAATACTGATATTACTACACAGGTATAAATACTACTACTGATATTACCACACAGGTATACATACTAATACTGATATTACTACACAGGTATACATACTAATACTGCTTCTACTACACAGGTATACATACTAACACTGATATTACTACACAAGTATACATACTAATACTGCTTCTACTACAAAGGTATACATACTAATACTGATATTACTACACAGGTATAAATACTACTACTGATATTACTACACAGGTATACATACTAATACTGATATTACTACACAGGTATACATACTAATACTGCTTCTACTACACATGTATACATACTAATACTGATATTACTACACAGGTATAAATACTACTACTGATATTACTACACATACTAATACTGATATTACTACACAGGTATACATACTAATAGGGGCGGCAGCGTAGCCTAGTGGTTAGAGCGTTGGACTAGTAACCGTAAGGTTGCGAGTTCAAAACCCCCTGTCGTTCTGCCCTGAACAAGGCAGTTAACCCACCGTCATATGTTCTTAACTGACTTGCCTGGTTAAATAAAGTTAAAATAAAAAAATACAAAAAAATACTGATATTACTACACAAGTATACATACTAATACTGCTTCTAAGACACAGGTATACATACTAATACTGCTTCTACTACACAGGTATAAATACTACTACTGATATTACTACACAGGTGTAAATACTAACACTACTATTACTATACAGGTATAAAACTAATAATACTATTACTATAGATGTATAAATACTAATAATTATATTACTATATAGGTACAATACTAATACTACTATTAACTTTAGCAGTAAATATAGGTGTAAATAATACTAGTACTATTACTATACAGGTATAAAGGAAACTAAAATGTTAATGTAAAACTTTACATAGAGAGGGTGAGGAATATTTTGTACCACCCTCCTACATTCTTCCTCAAGGGTTTCAAACCATCTCTCATGTACATCAGTATTTCCCAACGGACCTATGACGTAGGTCCGGGTGTAAGGGTGCAGGATGTAAGCCGTGGGTGCAGGGTGTAAAGTGTGGGTGCAGGATGTAAAGTGTGGGTGCAGGGTGTAAGCCGTGGGTGCAGGATGTAAAGTGTGGGTGCAGGGTGTAAACTGTGGGTGCAGGATGTAAACTGTGGGTGCAGGGTGTAAACTGTGGGTGCAGGATGTAAGCCGTGGGTGCAGGGTGTAAACTGTGGGTGCAGGATGTAAAGCGTGGGTTCGGGGTGTAAACTGTGGGTGCAGGATGTAAACTGTGGGTTCAGGGTGTAAACTGTGGGTGCAGGGTGTAAACTGTGGGTGCAGGATGTAAGCCGTGGGTGCAGGGTGTAAACTGTGGGTGCAGGATGTAAAGTGTGGGTTCGGGTGTAAACTGTGGGTGCAGGGTGTAAACTGTGGGTGCAGGATGTAAAGTGTGGGTTCAGGGTGTAAACTGTGGGTGCAGGGTGTAAACTGTGGGTTGCATCTAACTACCCAGCTAGCATATAATGTTCTAAGAACCATACGTTCATTAGAGCTTGGTGAGAGCGTGGTTGTCCTACGGTTATTTTTGCACACAACCTTCTTACAACTTTCTGGGAACAGCTCAGGATACCCAGCTAACACATTATGTTCCAAGAGCCATGTTTCTTTAGGTGGTACATTTTCGGTACTTCAGCATAATATTTCCTACTAGTTTCCTCATGGTTCTATTTAAAATCATGTTGTCAGAACGTTCTGAGAAACGTTAAGAAACACTGTTCTTCTGTGGGAATTTCAGTACTTCAGCGTAACCTTTTCTGCAGGTTTCATCATGGTTCTGTTGAAAGTCGTGTTCTCAGAACATTAAGAATATTTCCCATTAAAAAAAAACACAAGAAAACATTCGTAACCTTAAGAAGAGGTTCTAAGAAGGTTCTAAGAATGTTATTTAAAAACATATTCATTCCATCTTCAACGTCAACAAAACTCTTTCTATCCTCTATCTTGTTAAGTGTGTTCAGGTGTGTTACCTGATAAAATAAGGGTTCAATCGAAAATAAAAATAATATAAAACACTTTGTATGAGTTATAAACACATGGCATTCTAGCGCCATCCTGGTGGTGCAGTGGACTAATTCTGTGGATAGAGAACTGAACATTATAGGTTTGAATCTCCCTGACCTTCAAATAACTTGTAATTTGTGTTCTCAGAACGTTGATAAAACCTCCCAGGAAAACTTTCAGAGATCCATAACTAAATGTTCTCAGAACTGCCCTGCGACCTAAAAATTTAAGTTCCCAGAAGAGGTGACATTTTCACTTCTGTTCTCAGAACCTTGAAAAAGCATTCTGTTTTACTGGTCAGGAAACTTATGGCTTTGTTTCCAGAACCAATGGGAAACCAAAATCTTACGTCCCCACAACTTCCAAGGAACCAAATGTGCTAGCTGGGCAATTTGTAAAGGAAACCTTTTGAGACGTACTTGATCGAATCCGTGTTCTGAATGACTAGGCAGCGCTACGGTATGAAATCAAACCTCAAAACCATCATTCATTGGTGTAAATGTCTTCACGTTTACACTTTATGCTAAACTAACTTTCATTAATAACCCATTATATATGCTTTAAATATGTTTATAAATGTTGATATACTATTATAAAATATTATGCATTTTATAAATGTTTACAAATAATTGAATGCTAAATTTATTGACAGCATGATTTATTATTTATAAAAGAGGTATAATGTGTAACCCGAATTCACCAGCACCTCACCACGGCCCCAGACATAAACACCAGGCCATGTGTGTGTAATGTCATATCAATACAAAAGGCTAATTTAGCCCAATAGCTATTCATATTTCAACATCATTTAATTCCCCCACGTTAGAAGCTCAGATTTTTAAAATTTTATTTAACCTTTATATTAACTAGGGAAGACAATTTAAGAACAAATTCTTATTTACAATGACGGCCTACCCCCCCCCGGTCAAATCAAAACAATGCTGGGCCAATTGTGCACCGCCCCAATGGGACTCCCAATCACTGCCGGATGTGATACAGCCAACCAGGGTGTCTGTACTGGCGCTTCTTGCACTGGGATACAGAACCTTAGGCATCGACATCTTTCCTCTTTGTCAGTTGTGACACGGCCTCCTCCTCGTCGCATTGGGGACGAAGTATTGTCTGAGTAGACCATCAATAGATCTGGCCTTCAGTGGCATATCTGTTTTGAGTGTGAATTTCCTTTCCTTTGGAGCCCAAACCATATCAGGTTGAAAAGCAACAGACAGTATAGTATAGCGTGGGTTGGGTTGAGTACAATAGGCCATAATACTGTGGACTCGTCATTGTTATTGTTCACACAAAGGCAATATCATACAATCAACAAACTGGCAAATAAATTATATTTCAAGAATGATAGAAGAGGAAGAATGGGATTATTGTTTTGTTTTGTAAGTCTATCCTGACGGACATTAGCTGTCATAATAGCATTGTGTTATCAGCATGTGTTCGGCATTCAAGTCGATGTTATAGCATGAATGATATTACAATATCTCACAAATTACCGTTTCAGGCATATAGCCAATAATATGCTGCGGTCGCCTTTCTAGCTGTCACAGTGTAACCAGGCTTGTGAAAGGAAGAAAGGGCGTCCGCCTTTTGCCCACGAGCTGAAGGTTTTATAGCGGATACCAATCACCTTCACTGATGACAATAGAGGATGTAAGGGGAGCCAGGGTATTCCTCTGAACAGGGTAATTCACGCCTGACACGTTTGGTCTCTCTCTCCTTCTCCCCGTCTCTCTCTCCCCCCTCTCTCTCTCTCTCCCTCTGACACACGGTACAGGTCGGCAGCACATTACCAGTGGCCAGACCATGCAATGGAATGTCACGCTAGTACATTGGGCTTCAACCTTGAATCTCTCCTGTCATCAGTATGTCTCCCTCTATTTAATACATTTCACCGTCTCTCTGTCTCTCTCTCTCTGTCTCTCCCCTCTCTCTCTCTCTCTGTCTCTCCCCCCTCTCTGTCTCTCCCTCTCTGTCTCTCCTCTCTGTCTCTCTCTCTCTCTCTCTCTCTCTCTCTCTCTCTCTCTCTCTCTCTCTCTCCTCTCTCTCTCTCTCTCTCTCTCTCCCTCTCTCTCTCTCTCTGTCTCTCTCTCTCTCTCTGTCTCTCCTCTCTCTCTCTGTCTCTCTCCCCTCCCCCTCTCCCCCTCTCTCTCTCTCTGTCTCTCTCTCCCTCTCTCTCTCTCTCTCTCTCTCTCTCTCTCTCTCTCTCTGTCTCTCCCTCTCTCTGTCTCTCCCTCTCTGTCTCTCTCTCTCTCTTTCTCTCTCTCTCTCTCTCTCTCTCTCTCTCTCTCTCTCTCTCTCTCTGTCTCTGTCTCTCCTCTCTGTGTCTCTCTCTCTGTGTCTCTCTCTCTGCTCCCTCTCTCTGTCGCTCCCTCTCTCTGTCGCTCCCTCTCTCTGTCGCTCCCTTTCTCTGTCTCTCCCTCTCTCTGTCCCTCTCTCAGTGTCTCTTTCTCCTCCCCACTTTCTCTCTCTCTTCTGACCCCACAGACATATATACACTATTTTGCTCCCTGGCTCATGTGAACTATATCAGCCAAACCACCAGAGGATTTGAATTGAGTTAGATTGTTGCAAAGGAACATAATATATATTTTTAAAGGGACAGTGCAATGCGTCCTGTATTTTCAGACACCGACCACAGAAAATAATGCTCCTCATGCAAAGATAAAACGTCCCCCCCCCCTCCCACCCTGTCTCCTTTTCGAGCTAAGTAGAGAGACGTTGGTTCTCATTGTTCCAGTGGTATCTATCACCTCTGTTTCTGCTGTCTGTTTTCCCATGGTGATGGTGGAACAGTTGACCAGAAGACCTGGGTTATCTCTGCTTCTGCACATCATCATTGGTTATCACCAACCATTCTGCCCAGCTGATGTGATACTGTTGCTAATTATAATGCTGAAGACTGTACATGGTAATGTCAGACTCACCGTAGTAACAAAAAAAAAAACCCGCTAAACAAATGAGTGGAGTGACTTGACAACCTTTTATAGGAGACTGTAAACTGACACTTTTGATATATATATATATGATAGTAATCCTGTGTTATATTAAAATGATTATCATTTTTATACAGACCAATCAAAATCAACATATCGCTAATGCTAATGCTAATGCTAATGCTAATTAGAATGCTCATTCGAAATGAAATATATTTCTTTTGGGAAAATCAATCACACACTGTTGAAACAATTGGGATATAACAATTAATTTAAACATCATCAACATGTCATCATCATAATGTTCTCAGCTGCTTGTGGACCTAGCGGGGCGGCAGCGTAGCCTAGTGGTTAGAGCGTTGGACTAGTAACCGGAAGGTTGCGAGTTCAAACCCCGAGCTGACAAGGTGCAAATCTGTCGTTCTGCCCCTGAACAGGCAGGGGCAGACCCACTGTTCCCAGGCCGTCATTGAAAATAAGAATGTGTTCTTAACTGACTTGCCTGGTTAAATAAAGGCCCATATCGAGAGAAGCACGAGAATCAACTCTCTAGAGGTCACCAACCAGTCGAGAAAAAAAAAATATATATAGAAAAAACAAATATAGAAAAAAACCTGACTAGAGAGAGAGACTGTGAATGAATACAGCAAATACAGTTTAAGTTTTTACTCTGTCAACACTTTTATAAACCATAAAAGTTTAAATTCCTATTTCCACTCAGCGCTACAACCAGCACTGCAGCTGTGAATGAGGATGTAGTGTATCTATAGGCTTGTGTTGTTGTTATTATTAGTGGCTTGGGTCTTTTTTAATATCGAGGAATATTTCACTTTCTCAGTTCATAGGAGTAACAACATTAATTTGTACATCAGGCAGAAATAATGTGGTGAGATTCGAGTTTCGCCATCAGCCTGGAAGACGGTGTCCCTTTTTGGTCATTGTCAGTGGAGGAAAAGGAGAACGGATGGATGTTGAGAGACGGATCCTCATTCTGCTGCTCTCTCCCTCTGCTGAGACTGACCCTAAGTCTGCTGCTCTCTCCCTCTGCTGAGACTGACCCCTCAGTCTGCTGCCCTCTCCCTCTGCTGAGACTGACCCTCAGTCTGCTGCTCTCTCCCTCCACTGAGACTGACCCTCAGTCTGCTGCTCTCTCCCTCTGCTGAGACTGACCCTCAGTCTGCTGCTCTCTCCCTCTGCTGAGACTGACCCTCAGTCTGCTGCCCTCTCCTCTGCTGAGACTGACCCTCAGTCTGCTGCTCTCTCCCTCCACTGAGACTGACCCTCAGTCTGCTGCTCTCTCCCTCCTGAGACTGACCCTCAGTCTGCTGCTCTCTCCTCCACTGAGACTGACCCTCAGTCTGCTGCTCTCTCCTCTGCTGAGACTGACCCTCAGTCTGCTGCTCTCTCCCTCTGCTGAGACTGACCCTCAGTCTGCTGCTCCCTCTGCTGAGACTGACCCCAGTCTGCTGCTCTCTCCCTCTGCTGAGACTGACCCTCAGTCTGCTGCTCTCTCCCTCTGCTGAGACTGACCCTCAGTCTGCTGCTCTCTCCCTCTGCTGAGACTGACCCTCAGTCTGCTGCTCTCTCCCTCTGCTGAGACTGACCCCTCAGTCTGCTGCTCTCTCCTCTGCTGAGACTGACCCTCAGTCTGCTGCTCTCTCCCTCTGCTGAGACTGACCCTCAGTCTGCTGCTCTCTCCCTCTGCTGAGACTGACCCTCAGTCTGCTGCTCTCTCCTCTGCTGAGACTGACCCTCAGTCTGCTGCTCTCTCCCTCTGCTGAGACTGACCCTCAGTCTGCTGCTCTCTCCCTCTGCTGAGACTGACCCTCAGTCTGCTGCTCTCTCCCTCTGCTGAGACTGACCCTCAGTCTGCTGCTCTCTCCTCTGCTGAGACTGACCCTCAGTCTGCTGCTCTCTCCCTCTGCTGAGACTGACCCTCAGTCTGCTGCTCTCTCCCTCTGCTGAGACTGACCCTCAGTCTGCTGCTCTCTCCCTCTGCTGAGACTGACCCTCAGTCTGCTGCTCTCTCCCTCTGCTGAGACTGACCCTCAGTCTGCTGCTCTCTCCTCTGCTGAGACTGACCCTCAGTCTGCTGCTCTCTCCCTCTGCTGAGACTGACCCTCAGTCTGCTGCTCTCTCCTCTGCTGAGACTGACCCTCAGTCTGCTGCTCTCTCCCTCTGCTGAGACTGACCCTCAGTCTGCTGCTCTCTCCCTCTGCTGAGACTGACCCTCAGTCTGCTGCTCTCTCCTCTGCTGAGACTGACCCTCAGTCTGCTCTCTCCCTCTGCTGAGACTGACCCTCAGTCTGCTGCTCTCTCCCTCTGCTGAGACTGACCCTCAGTCTGCTGCTCTCTCCCTCTGCTGAGACTGACCCTCAGTCTGCTGCTCTCTCCCTCTGCTGAGACTGACCCTCAGTCTGCTCTCTCCCTCCTCTGAGACTGACCCTCAGTCTGCTGCTCTCTCCCTCTGCTGAGACTGACCCTCAGTCTGCTGCTCTCTCCCTCTGCTGAGACTGACCCTCAGTCTGCTGCTCTCTCCCTCTGCTGAGACTGACCCTCAGTCTGCTGCTCTCTCCCTCTGCTGAGACTGACCCTCAGTCTGCTGCTCTCTCCCTCTGCTGAGACTGACCCTCAGTCTGCTGCTCTCTCCCTCTGCTGAGACTGACCCTCAGTCTGCTGCTCTCTCCCTCTGCTGAGACTGACCCTCAGTCTGCTGCTCTCTCCCTCTGCTGAGACTGACCCTCAGTCTGCTGCTCTCTCCCTCCGCTGAGACTGACCCTCAGTCTGCTGCTCTCTCCCTCTGCTGAGACTGACCCTCAGTCTGCTGCTCTCTCCCTCTGCTGAGACTGACCCTCAGCTCCCTCTGCTGAGACTGACCCTCGGTCTGCTGCTCTCTCCCTCCGCTGAGACTGACCCTCAGTCTGCTGCTCTCTCCCTCTGCTGAGACTGACCCTCAGTCTGCTGCTCTCTCCTCTGCTGAGACTGACCCTCAGTCTGCTGCTCTCTCCTCTGCTGAGACTGACCCTCAGTCTGCTGCTCTCTCCTCTGCTGAGACTGACCCTCAGTCTGCTGCTCTCTCCCTCTGCTGAGACTGACCCTCAGTCTGCTGCTCTCTCCCTCTGCTGAGACTGACCCTCAGTCTGCTGCTCTCTCCTCTGCTGAGACTGACCCTCAGTCTGCTGCTCTCTCCTCTGCTGAGACTGACCCTCAGTCTGCTGCTCTCTCCCTCTGCTGAGACTGACCCTCAGTCTGCTGCTCTCTCCCTCTGCTGAGACTGACCCTCAGTCTGCTGCTCTCTCCCTCTGCTGAGACTGACCCTCAGTCTGCTGCTCTCTCCCTCTGCTGAGACTGACCCTCAGTCTGCTGCTCTCTCCCTCTGCTGAGACTGACCCTCAGTCTGCTGCTCTCTCCCTCTGCTGAGACTGACCCTCAGTCTGCTGCTCTCTCCCTCTGCTGAGACTGACCCTCAGTCTGCTGCTCTCTCCCTCTGCTGAGACTGACCCTCAGTCTGCTGCTCTCTCCCTCTGCTGAGACTGACCCTCAGTCTGCTGCTCTCTCCCTCTGCTGAGACTGACCCTCAGTCTGCTGCTCTCTCCCTCTGCTGAGACTGACCCTCAGTCTGCTGCTCTCTCCCTCTGCTGAGACTGACCATCAGTCTGCTGCTCTCTCCCTCTGCTGAGACTGACCATCAGATGCAGGCACCATCAGCACAGTAAAATACAATTAAAAAGCAAATTATTTAATGTATGCTGACTCAGCTGTACCTCAGAAGTAATACAACAACGGATCTATTACCGGTGTGATCATATAGTCTACCTCAAATGTTGAAATAATCATTTAAAGAACCACAATGCATTGGTAGTGCAATTCAAGCAAAGCCAATATGCGGTGATAATGTATTAGGCCTATAGCTTTCTGCACAAACCTCATTGCTACGGAACAGTTTTAAATTGGTTAAAACCCTCTTGGTTAATCTTTGGTGTGGAAAGTGCAAATCAATCTCAGAACAACAGCAAAGAACCTTGTGAAGATGCTGTAGGAAACAGGTACAAAAGCATCTATATCCACAGTAAACGAGTCCTTAATCGACCTAACCTGAAAGGCCACTCAGCAAGGAAAAAGCCACTGCTCCAAAACCTCCATCAAAAAGCCAGACTACGGTTTGCACATGGGAACAAAGATCATACTTTTGGAGAGATGTCCTCTGGTCTGATGAAACAAATGCAACTGTTTGGCCATAATGACCATCATTATGTTTGGAGGAAAAAGGGTGAGGATTGAAAGCTGAAGAACACCATCCCGACTGTGAAGCACGGGGGTGGCAGCATCATGTTGTGGGGGTGCTTTGCTGCAGGACAATGACCCAAAGCATACTTCCAAAGTTGTGGCAAAATGGCTTAAGTACAACAAAGTCAAGGTATTGGAGTGGCCTTCACAAAGCCCTGACCTCACTCCTATAGAAAATGTGTGTGCAGAACTGAAAAGCCTGTGCGAGTAAGGAGGCCTACAAACCTGACTCAGTTACACCAGCTCTGTCAGGAGGAATGGGCCAAAATTCACCCAACTTATTGTGGGAAGCTTGTGGAAGGCTACCCGAAACGTTTGACCCAAGTTAATCAATTTAAAGGCAATGCGACCAAATACTAATTGAGTGTATGTTAACTTCTGACCCACTGGGAAAGTGATGAAAGAAATAAAAGCTGAAACAAATTATTATCTCTACTATTATTCTGACATTTCACATTCTTATTAAAATAAAGTGGCGATCCTAAGTGGATTTTTTACTAGGAGTAAATGTCAGGAATTGTGAAAAAACTTTAAATGTACATGGCTAAGGTGTATGTAAACTTCTTCCTTCAAATGTATTTTTATGCCAGTGGGCCTTTCTACGTATTTTTTTTCTCTCACAAAATTATAATTATTTGGCTAGTAATGGGGGCCTGGAGGAAAGAAAGGGGCCAGTGTGGTGGCTTGGAGGTGGGAAAGGGGCCTGTCTGGTGGCCTGGAGGTGGGAAAGGGGCCAGTCTGGGGGCCTGGTGGAAAGGAAAAGGGCCAGTCTGGGGCCTGGAGGTGGGAAATGGGCCTGTCTGGTGGCCTGGAGGTGGGAAAGGGGCCTGTCTGGTGGCCTGGAGGTGGAAAGGGGCCTGTCTGGTGGCCTGGTGGAAAGAAAGGGGCCAGTCTGGTGGCCTGAGGAAAGAAAGGGGCCAGTCTGGTGGCCTGCAGGAAAGAAAAGGGGCCAGTCTGGGGGCCTGGAGGGAAAGGGGCCAGTCTGGGGGCCTGGAGGTGGGAAATGGGCCTGTCTGGTGGCCTGGAGGTGAAAAGGGGCCTGTCTGGTGGCCTGGAGGTGGGAAAGGGGCCTGTCTGGTGGCCTGGAGGAAAGGGGCCAGTCTGGTGGCCTGCAGGAAAGAAAAGGGCCAGTCTGGGGGCCTGGTGGAAGGAAAGGGGCCAGTCTGGGGGCCTGGAGGTGGGAAATGGGCCTGTCTGGTGGCCTGGAGGTGGGAAAGGGGCCTGTCTGGTGGCCTGGAGGTGAGAAAGGGGCCTGTCTGGGGGCCTGGAGGTGAGAAAGGGGCCAGTGTGGTGGCCTGGAGGAAAGAAAGGGGCCTGTCTGGGGGCCTGGTGGAAAGAAAGGGGCCTGTGTGGGGGCCTGGAGGTGAGAAAGGGGCCAGTCTGGGGGCCTGGAGGTGGGAAATGGGCCTGTCTGGTGGCCTGGAGGTGGGAAAGGGGCCAGTCTGGTGGCCTGCAGGAAAGAAAAGGGCCAGTCTGGGGGCCTGGAGGTGAGAAAGGGGCCTGTCTGGGGGCCTGGAGGTGAGAAAGGGGCCAGTGTGGTGGCCTGGAGGAAAGAAAGGGGCCTGTGTGGGGGCCTGGTGGAAAGAAAGGGGCCTGTGTGGGGGCCTGGAGGTGAGAAAGGGGCCAGTCTGGGGGCCTGGAGGTGGGAAATGGGCCTGTCTGGTGGCCTGGAGGTGGGAAAGGGGCCTGTCTGGTGGCCTGGAGGTGGGAAAGGGGCCTGTCTGGGGCCTGGAGGTGGGAAAGGGGCCTGTCTGGTGGCCTGGAGGTGGGAAAGGGGCCTGTCTGGTGGCCTGGAGGTGGGAAAGGGGCCTGTCTGGGGGCCTGGAGGTGGGAAAGGGGCCTGTCTGGTGGCCTGGTGGAAAGAAAGGGGCCAGTCTGGTTGCCTGGAGGAAAGAAAGGGGCCAGTCTGGGGGCCTGGAGGAAAGAAAGGGGCCAGTCTGGGGGCCTGGAGGTGAGAAAGGGGCCTGTCTGGTGGCCTGGTGGAGGAAGGGCCAGTCTGGTGGCCTGCAGGAAAGAAAAGGGCCAGTCTGGGGGCCTGGAGGTGAGAAAGGGGCCAGTCTGGGGGCCTGGAGGGAAAGAAAGGGGCCAGTCTGGGGGCCTGGAGGTGGGAAAGGGGCCAGTCTGGTGGCCTGTGGAAAGAAAGGGGCCAGTCTGGGGGCCTGGAGGTGAGAAAGGGGCCAGTGTGGTGGCCTGGAGGAAAGAAAGGGGCCTGTGTGGGGGCCTGGTGGAAAGAAAGGGGCCTGTGTGGGGGCCTGGAGGTGAGAAAGGGGCCAGTCTGGTGGCCTGGAGGAAAGAGAGGGGCCTGTCTGTTGGCCTGGAGGTGAGAAAGGGTCCTGTCTGGGGGCCTGGAGGTGAGAAAGGGGCCAGTGTGGGGGCCTGGAGGTGGGAAAGGGGCCAGTCTGGTGGCCTGGTGGAAAGAAAGGGGCCTGTCTGTTGGCCTGGAGGTGAGAAAGGGGCCAGTGTGGTGGCCTGGAGGAAAGAAAGGGGCCTGTGTGGGGGCCTGGTGGAAAGAAAGGGGCCTGTGTGGGGGCCTGGAGGTGAGAAAGGGGCCAGTCTCGTGGCCTGGAGGAAAGAAAGGGCCAGTCTGGGGGCCTGGAGGTGAGAAAGGGGCCAGTCTGGGGGCCTGGAGGTGAGAAAGGGGCCTGTGTGGGGGCCTGGAGGTGAGAAAGGGGCCTGTCTGGTGGCCTGGAGGAAAGAAAAGGGCCAGTGTGGGGGCCTGGAGGTGAGAAAGGGGCCAGTCTGGGGGCCTGGTGGAAAGAAAAGGGCCAGTGTGGGGGCCTGGAGGTGAGAAAGGGGCCAGTGTGGGGGCCTGGAGGTGAGAAAGGGGCCAGTCTGGGGGCCTGGTGGAAAGAAAAGGGCCAGTCTGGTGGCCTGGTGGAAAGAAAAGGGCCAGTCTGGTGGCCTGGTGGAAAGAAAAGGGCCAGTCTGGTGGCCTGGAAAGAAAGGGGCCTGTCTGTTGGCCTGGAGGTGAGAAAGGGGCCAGTGTGGTGGCCTGGAGGAAAGAAAGGGGCCTGGAGGTGGAGAAAGGGGCCAGTGTGGGGGCCTGGAGGTGAGAAAGGGGCCAGTCTGGGGGCCTGGAGGAAAGAAAGGGCCAGTCTGGGGGCCTGGAGGTGAGAAAGGGGCCAGTCTGGGGCCTGGTGGAAAGGGGCCTGTGTGGGGGCCTGGAGGTGAAAAGGGGCCTGTCTGGTGGCCTGGTGGAAAGAAAAGGGCCAGTGTGGGGACCTGGAGGTGAGAAAGGGGCCAGTCTGGGGGCCAGCCAGTGGGGGCCTGGAGGTGAGAAAGGGGCCAGTGTGGGGGCCTGGAGGTGAGAAAGGGGCCAGTCTGGGGGCCTGGTAGAAAGAAAAGGGCCAGTCTGGGGGCCTGGTGGAAAGAAAAGGGCCAGTCTGGTGGCCTGGTGGAAAGAAAAAGTCTGATGGCCTGGAGGAAAGAAAAGCCAGTGTGGGGGCCTGGAGGTGAGAAAGGGGCCAGTGTGGGGGCCTGGAGGTGAGAAAGGGGCCTGTCTGGGGGCCTGGTGGAAAGGGGGTCTGGTGGCCTATGGGGGCCAGTCAATTGGAAATAAAAATAGGGGCCTCCGATGTATTGTAAATGCCAGAGCATATTTCTGGTCCCAGTCCGCCCCTGGTCTGGTCAACACTCTTAGTCGAAGAAACTATCCCAACGAAACGTGTCTAGAACATTAATATGATATACTCTGAGTTCATAGTGTTTGACATTGAGGGAAAAACAATGCAAAAATGTGTTTTTTTCTGAAAACATAGATAAAATTAACAAACAAAAATTGGACACTCAAACACTAGGGGAACGTTAATTAACAGGTAACATTACAAAGACGTTCTCCATCTCTCTACAATTCCTGGGAAGGCCCAAGACCTCTATCCATGTCCTTGGCCTGTCATGCTACACAATTAGCCTGTTGCTAACATTAACCAAATGGATAACTGAACTGATATCGGCAAGCATAACATACTAAGTATTATTATTATTCAGAATACAACACTTACAGCAAAATAGAGAACTTAACACACCCTTTATAAACACGACTTTGACAAGTCAATATAGTCTGAGCAATTACACAAATATTTGGTATAGGATCTATGACAACTTTAGCCTGCTACCAGTAGGATCAGGTTCTAGCCCCTCTCGCTACGTCTCACACCTTCCCCTTCATTATAGTCCACTGCTCCATCCCAGACAGAGAGTTAAAATCAGCTTGACTTACCTTCCACAACAAACACACGCATGTTTTGTAAATGGACCGCTTGGAGCCACACGAGGCCTTGCACGCAAGGTGGTGAATCTGAGACTCTGAGAGAGAGAGAAGTGACAGAATGAGTCAGCCTTTCCTTCTTTATCAACAGAATCTTTCATAAGAAGACAACAATGGCGATCCCCACACGCTGTTTGTTTCGGCCCCTCCTTCCTCTCTATGTCTCAACCAACTGCCTGGACAAAGGTCTGCGCTAGTTTTACTAGAAAGACAGGCCATTCACTGCCTAACACCAAATAGTCAACTTTTGGGCCGACTGGGTTTCCCTCCACTGGGGGAAAACTGAGATGGGGGCAACAGAGAGTGGCTTTAGAATACCAGGTTGAAAAAAAGGAAAGGCTTTATCATGAATGAGAGTCTATGTGCTTTGTGTTTTTAAATGAGTCGCTAACAGAGCTGTCTGTCTGTTGCCACTGCAGCGCTACTACTGTGCTGTTGTGTTCTGGGGCAGGTGGGGGTGTTTAAGTAGGTTCAGTACTATTTAACATCAATGGATGTCACTTGAAAATATCAGGTTACTTAGAGAGGTTTAAGAAAAGCTAAAAAAGCTAAAAAAAAAAAAGAATCTAGTTTGTATCAACAGGATTTATTTTGCTGATAATCTGGTTGAGATGTATTAACAGGTTGGCCTGTGTTTGTTTCTGTCGATTCTAAATCACAATTTAAATAACATACATTTTTCAATAATGTTACGAATGAATAAAAAACGACTTAAATTCCTGATCTTGATATTCAACTATACACTTAAATTGACATATTATGGACATCAATTAACATCCCGATGTCGATACGCTTATTTGATGAAAATAACTATTGCACAACACGGACAACATTTAATGGTCAAAAAATATCAAAGTCCGGATCCCGGACGAGTCCCCTAAAATAAGGCTAGTCTGACTTTTTTTTATTTTTTAAAGCTGCTTGAAATAATAACTAAGATGTTGTATTGTCACATACACTTGATAGGTGTAGAGTAATGTGTTGTGTTACAGGGTCAGGCATAGTAGTATGATAGGTGTTGTTTTACAGGGTCAGTCATAGTAGTGTGATAGGTGTTGTTTTACAGGGTCAGTCATAGTAGTGTGATAGGTGTTGTGTTACAGGGTCAGTCATAGTAGTATGATAGGTGTTCTACAGGGTCAGTCATAGTAGTGTGATAGGTGTTGTTTTACAGGGTCAGTATAGTAGTATGATAGGTGTTCTACAGGGTCAGTCATAGTAGTGTGATAGGTGTTGTTTTACAGGGTCAGTATAGTAGTGTGATAGGTGTTGTTTTACAGGGTCAGTATAGTAGTATGATAGGTGTTCTACAGGGTCAGTCATAGTAGTGTGATAGGTGTTGTTTTACAGGGTCAGTCATAGTAGTATGATAGGTGTTGTTTTACAGGGTCAGTCATAGTAGTATGATAGGTGTTGTTTTACAGGGTCAGTCATAGTAGTGTGATAGGTGTTGTTTTACAGGGTCAGTCATAGTAGTATGATAGGTGTTGTTTTACAGGGTCAGTCATAGTAGTATGATAGGTGTTGTTTTACAGGGTCAGTCATAGTAGTGTGATAGGTGTTGTTTTACAGGGTCAGTCATAGTAGTATGATAGGTGTTGTTTTACAGTGTCAGTCATAGTAGTGTGATAGGTGTTGTTTTACAGGGTCAGTCAGTAGTATGATAGGTGTTGTTTTACAGGGTCAGTCAGTAGTATGATAGGTGTTGTTTTACAGGGTCAGTCATAGTAATTTGATAGGTGTTGTTTTACAGGGTCAGTCATAGTAGTATGATAGGTGTTGTTTTACAGGGTCAGTCAGGTAGAGTCGGGTTACCCACAGCCGACAGTCTCACAAGGCACCCGGACCTGCGTCCCCTGTATCGCCGTCTCTTCCTCATGCGGATGACGGGGATTTAGGTCCGGCAGTAAATCCCTACTCGTTTTAAAGAGAAATCTTCGTCTACTTCCAGCTGAGTAATCGCTGTTCTGATATGCAGTAATCTAACCTAACAATTTCACAACAACTACCTTATACACACACAAGTGTAAAGGAATGAATAAGAATATGTACATACAAATATATGGATGAGTGATAGCCAAATGGCATAGGCAAGATGCAATAGTTGGTATAGAGTACAGTATATACATATAAGATGTAATGTAGGGTATGTAAACATTATATAAAGTGTTAAGAGACGGTGTCAGAAACATTATATGCAAAGTAAGTTGCAAAAATGCAATGCATGAAAAACACACAAAATAACTGGTTAGGAGCCCGTAAAACGGCAGCCATCTTCTCCTGCGCCATTGTCATTTCTTGAGTTGTTGATTAATTCAGACTATTTTGAGTGTATGATGGCTACGGTGTATCAAAATGGACAAACAGTGCTATTGCTGCTTTTTTCCCTTATGTTTCAGCGAAGGTCTTTAAAGGGAGTACTGGTTTGGTTCGCCTCGCCGAGTTGATCTAGCCCAACCTGAACCAAGCTGACGCCTTAACCCTCAAGTCCTCTAACCCTGAGTAAAATGTCCTGTTTCCAAATGGGTACATGTAAATCAGTATATCTCTAATAAGAAGTAGATCGTCAGTATTTGAAAAGTTATTCCACAAACGAAGCGAGAACAGCCTTGATTAGTCGGCTCTGGAAGTTAACGGTAGTTTAGACATGCTAACGGCCCCTAACACCTTGTCTGTCTATTGTCCTCAGATCACGTCTCACTTACATCACAAGAAAGACAAGGTTTCTTGATTTTGATGGGTCATTTTTTTTGTGGAATTAAAAAAATAAATAAAGTAATAATTCGATACAGTTGAAATGCTTACAAATTAGATGGAACTTCAGAAAATTAACACTTGTGTAATCGTGAAATTATGTCCGATCTCACAAACAATGTAAAGTATGTTTAGACAGGTGTAATCTATACCTAAGCGTGTTGATTTTTTTAATCCTGCTATTGACACAACTTGTTGAATTATGCAAGAGAACGTGATAACAGTAATGAATGAGGCAGTCTAGACAGTGCAGGCGCGTGCAGCTAGGATAGACAGAGCGTGGTTACCGCCCTGTTCCACCCCTTTGTTATTTATTCACATTTGCAAATTAGACTCAAAGTTATTTATTTTAACACAAAAAAATTTACAAAATACAATAATAAAAAGTAAAATATGAGTGCATTCTAAGAAACAAAGAAAATTTTACATTTGAATACCTGCATTTCCACGATTTTTGCATTAAAAAAAAAACATTTTAGTCATTTGTTAATCTTATCCAGATTATTGTTCGTGAATTCATCTTAAAATAGCTAGGTGGGAAAACTACATTCAGACTCTTGACTTTTTCCACATTTTGTTACTTTACAGCCTTATTCTTAAATTGATTATATATAATTTTCTCCCTCATCAAGCTACACATAATGACCTAACCTAAATGACAAAGCAGAAACATGTTTTTATGAAATGTTGCAAATTATCACATTTATTTTGGCTAAATATCAATTTTTACATCAGTATTCAGACCCTTTACTCAGTACTTTGTTGAAGCACCTTTGGCAGTGATTAAATCATTGAGTCTTCTTGGGTATGACGCTATAAGCTTGACACAGCTGTATTTGAGGAGTTTATCCCATTCTTCTCTGCAGATCCTCTCAAGCTTTGTCAGATTGGTGGGGGGCGTTGGTGCACAGATACTTTCAGGTCTCTCCAGAGATGTTTGATCGGGTTCAAGTCCGAGCCCTCCAGCATTGTCTTGGCTGTGTGCTTAGGGTCGCTGTCCTGTGGGAGGTTGAACCTTCAACCCAGACTGAGGTTCTGAGTGCTCTGAAGCTCATCAAGGATCTTTGCTCCGTTCATATTTGGGATGATGCTACCACCACCATGCTTCACCGTAGGGATGGTGTCTCGAAGTCAGAGGGGACGAAGTCCAGTGGTCAGGGAAGAGTTGAGGGAAGTGAGGAATGGGAGAAGGTCTCCAGAGATGGTCTGGAGAAGGGAGAAGGGGATGGAGTTGAGCGGGTTGTAGGGCGACCAGACCTCACCAGTCGCAGGATTTCATCTGGAGAGAGAGGGTGAGAAAGAGGTCTAGGCGTAGGATTGTTCTGTGTGAGTTTGACTAGTGTACTGAATAGGATGAGTGAATGAGGAGCAGATGTCCTTCTTTTCAAAGAGGTTGACAAAGTCGTCTGCAGAGAGAGAGGGGCGGAGGATTAAGGAGGGAGGAGAAAGTGAAGAAGAGTTTCAGTGTTATTTTTTTGTATTTTTAGAACAAATTGGGGTTAACTGCCTTGTTCAGGGGGCAGAAGGACAGATTTTTTTTACCTTGTCAGCTCGGGGGATCCGTTCTAGCAATGTTTCAGTTACTGGCCCAACGCTTTAACCACTAGGCTACCTGCCAATCCAGAGGCAAATGCTTACAATGGTAAGTGGCTTTAGCAGCATATATAGAGAACGATAAGTTAGAAAGGAGAAAGGATGTTCCAGAATCTTAGTTTTCCTCCATTTCCACTCAGCTGCCCACAGCCCTGTTCTGTAAACTCGCAGTCAGTTAACCATGGAGCAGAAAGGGCCGAGTCGGACAGGCGGAAAGGGGACGGTGTGAGTCAGAGGATGCTGAAAGGGAGGAGAATAGGGCCGAAAGAAGCAGAATCAGGAAAGAGGAGGGAGAAGGACATAGGAGAAGGGAGAGTTGATAGAATAGTAGAGGAGAGAGTAGTGGGAGAGAGAGCAGAAATTGTGATGGCACCTGACCATCTGGGTAGGAGCTGAGTGGCTAGGGTTTGGAGGGACTGAATGGCTAGGGTTTGGAGGGACTGAATGGCTAGGGTTTGGAGGGACTGAATGGCTAGGGTTTGGAGGGACTGAATGGCTAGGGTTTGGAGGGACTGAATGGCTAGGGTTTGGAGGGACTGAATGGCTAGGGTTTGGAGGGACTGAATGGCTAGGGTTTGGAGGGACTGAATGGCTAGGGTTTGGAGGGACTGAATGGCTAGGGTTGGAGGGACTGAATGGCTAGGGGTTGGAGGGACTGAATGGCTAGGGTTGGAGGGACTGAGTGGCTAGGGTTGGAGGGACTGAGTGGCTAGGGTTGGAGGGACTGAGTGGCTAGGGTTGGAGGGACTGAGTGGCTAGGGTTGGAGGGACTGAATGGCTAGGGTTGGAGGGACTGAATGGCTAGGGTTGGAGGGACTGAATGGCTAGGGTTGGAGGGACTGAATGGCTAGGGTTGGAGGGACTGAATGGCTAGGGTTGGAGGGACTGAATGGCTAGGGTTGGAGGGACGGGAGACAGAACAGGAAACAAAGTAGTGATCAGAGACCTGGAGGGGGTTGCACTGAGATTAGTAGTATAACAGCCTCTAGTAAAGAGGAACTTAATTAAGAGTATTGCTTGGCCTGTGAGTTGGAGGGGATTGGGAAACAGTGAGGTCAATAGAGGCAAGGAGGGGAACGAGAGAGTTGGAAAGAAATGACTCAAAGAAAGATGTCAGGAGGTAGAAGTCGCCAAGTATGAAGAGTGATGAGCCATTGTCAGGAAATGAGCTTACAAAAGGTGTCGAGCTCATTGATGAACTCTAAGGGCACCTGGTGGGTGAAAGATGACAACAATGTTCAGCTTGAGTGGACAAGGAACAGTGACATCATGAAATTCAAATGAGCAGACGGACATGTGAGAGGGGGAGAAAAGAGAAAATTACCAGAAATTAGTGGCCGTGTGCCACCACCACTATGACCAGATCCTATTGGACTATGAGAGAAAACATAGTCGGGACTGAAGGGCCGCATAGGCTGCAATGAACTTGCCGTTCTTGACCGCAGATCTGCAGTTTCAAACGCTGCCAGAAACTCGGAATTCCACTTGAGTTGCGTGCACAGGATACACTAAATTATAACGACTGCAGACGAGGGGTGGGGAGCCAACAGGGAGAGGAATGAACAGGCATAGAAAACACAAACATAGTTGTCAAAGCTGCGAATTAGCACAATTACATAATCAGAAAATAACTAGGTAAGATACTCAAGTGAGAGAGTGTTGTGGAGCCTTCCTCTTATTTCTTTCCTCGAACAACTGGGCAGAACCGTCTTTGTTTCACCGATGAGACCGCCACTGACACGACCACCGCTTACAGCTGCCGCTGAGCTGTAAGGGGAGACTGAAGTACTAACACCAATTGCTAATTGCCTAGCAGAGCTGAAGAGCACAGCTCCCTGTACTAATTGCTGATTGCTTAGGAGAGGAGAAACCACTCCCCCTCCAATACAGCCACTGATTACCAAAACAAGTCACAAATTACCCTGCCCCTTGATCCTGGTTGATGTGTCAACAATCATCTGCAAGTTATGAGCAGTCAGCAGTTCACACAACAAGTAGGCTACTGGGAAGACAGGCAGTGTTTAAAGTAGATGGCCCTAGCTAGCAAAAAGACAGTACTAGACAACTAGCTAGGCTGCTGGCAGGATGGTCCTTCTGTAGCTCAGTTGGTAGAGCATGGCGCTTGTAACGCCAGGGTAGTGGGTTTGACTCCCGGGACCACCCATACGTAGAATGTATGCACACATGACTGTAAGTCGCTTTGGATAAAAGCGTCTGCTAAATGGCATATATTATTATTATATATTACAACAGATAAAGACACAAATTATATTTATAACTCCTGGAGATATCAAGACTCTTCTACGTATAGAATGAAGAACAATACCCGAACTCTACTAATTACTTGTCTGTGCCAGCAACATGGGACAATATAGTCTAGCAAGCAACTGCAATGGGAATTTGCATTGAGATTTAACTAACTGATTTTGTTGACTAAATATAATAAAGATTTGACTGATGACTATCAGGTTTGGTCAAATATAGATAAAGAGTTGTCTTAATATATGTCTCTGGTGTTTTATGTTAGGTTAAGAGTGCAGTGTGCACTTCAATGCACTAAGTAGGGTCCGTCTGCCTGAGAAAGGAAAATGCAAAGAAAAAGCTAGCTACTAGGTAGTTACGCTAGCCTGCTAGCTACATAGCCAGCTACCTACTAGGTAGTCACGCTAGCCTGCTGTAGCACATAGCCAGCTAGCTAGCTATATTGCTGTGTAACAACCAACAGAAAACAGCACATTTCTAATTTCAAAGTTAGTAACTAGCTGGCTACTAAAGTTATTTAACTGTAACTGTAATTTTATGTTAGCTCGCTATACTTTTCTGGCTAGTTAGCTTGCTAGTTGGCTTGCAAGCTAGTTCATTTTTGCTGACAAATATTCCAGAGGTAAAGTTCAAGTTAGATAGCTAGGCTAGCAGTAGCTACACTAACTGTTCTTTCTTTGTATTAGTTAACTATACTCAATATTCAAAATTGTGTTTTTGTGCTAATGATGATTTTCTATTTTCATGATAGGTAAACACAGCGAGTTGTGGCTTAGCGTGACCACGCCCCCGAGTAAGGTAAGGTACTCCCATGTAATTAGACACCTTTTTCTGTGGTTTCAATAAACCTTTTCAGCAGTCTCACGTGTCATTGACTGTCACAAGAACAAATTATTTGCATTATACTTACTTTGCCACTCTGATTTGTTACCAGACCTGCTAAAAGTGACAGTTTCTTTTTTAATTTTACCTTTATTTAACCAGGCAAGTCAGCTAAGAACAAATTCTTATTTTCAATAATGGCCTGGGAACAGTGGGTTAACTCGCTTGTTCAGGGGCAGAACGACAGATTTGTACCTTGTCAGCTCGGGGGTTTGAACTCGCAACCTTCCGGTGACTAGTCCAACGCTCTAAACACTAGGCTACGCTGCCGACAGTAATGCTGGCTGCACCATACTTACCTCACTGTTTGTTTACCCCTGGCTTTTTTTGCCAGTTAGCTGAAGTTAGCTGGCTGGCTAGCGAGATAAGTTAATCTCGACCCAATACGCTAGCTAGTCTTAGATACGTCTCGTTACCACTTCCTGTCTTTTTAGCTACCCTTGAACGCTCTAGGTATTTAGATTGTTGTTGGCTTGCCTATATGTTCTTTCAACTTCCTGGAGGCCAGCTGTACACCTACATAGTGCAATCTCCAGGTTTGCATAAATATCCAAATGCAGAAGAATATTATAGCTGTTATTTAGACAGATACATCTCGCTAGTACTTACTGCAAGCTAATTAGCAAGCTTTATGCAATTACACATAGCTAGTTAGATACAAACAAGTGCTTGTGACTTACCAGTGATGAAGTGCTTCAGACACACAGTGTATCGTGCAACCGGAGCGCGTGAGACAGACAAAAGGTGAGTTATTCCCATTAAGACTTGATAACAAGGATGTTGATGCATATCAAGCCATTTTACACATCGAATTAATCCAATGTTATTTGTCAAACACATGAAAATAATTTTCAACCAGGCAGGTGGGGCACAAAAGTCAGAAATACCGATATAATAAATGCCTTACCTTTGAAGATTGTCTTCTGTTGGCACTCCAAAAATATCCCAGAAACATCACAAATGTTCCTTTTGTTCGATAATGTCCTTCTTTATCTCCCAAAATGTCCATTTATTTGGCGCGTTTGATTCAGAAAAACACCGGTTCCAACTCGCCCAACATGACTACAAAGTATCTAATAAATTACCTGTAAACTTGGTCCAAACATTTGAAGCAACGTTTCTAATCCAACTTTAGGTAACAACGTTTCTAATCCAACCTCAGGTATCAACGTTCCTAATCCAACCTCAGGTATCAACGTTTCTAATCCAACCTCAGGTAACAACGTTCCTAATCCAACCTCAGGTATCAACGTTTCTAATCCAACCTCAGGTAACAACGTTCCTAATCCAACCTCAGGTACCAACGTTCCTAATCCAACCTCAGGTAACAACGTTCCTAATCCAACCTCAGGTAGCAACGTTCTAATCCAACCTCAGGTATCAACGTTTCTAATCCAACCTCAGGTAACAACGTTTCTAATCCAACCTCAGGTAACAACGTTTCTAATCCAACCTCAGGTAGCAACGTTCCTAATCCAACCTCAGGTAACAACGTTCCTAATCCAACCTCAGGTAACAACGTTCCTAATCCAACCTCAGGTAGCAACGTTTCTAATCCAACCTCAGGTAGCAACGTTCCTAATCCAACCTCAGGTAACAACGTTCCTAATCCAACCTCAGGTAGCAACGTTCCTAATCCAACCTCAGGTAACAACGTTCCTAATCCAACCTCAGGTATCAACGTTTCTAATCCAACCTCAGGTAGCAACGCTCCTAATCCAACCTCAGGTAACAACGTTCCTAATCCAACCTCAGGTAACAACGTTCCTAATCCAACCTCAGGTATCAACGTTCCTAATCCAACCTCAGGTAACAACGTTCCTAATCCAACCTCAGGTAACAACGTTCCTAATCCAACCTCAGGTAGCAACGTTCCTAATCCAACCTCAGGTACAACGTTCCTAATCCAACCTCAGGTAGCAACGTTCCTAATCCAACCTCAGGTAACAACGTTCCTAATCCAACCTCAGGTAACAACGTTCCTAATCCAACCTCAGGTAGCAACGTTCCTAATCCAACCTCAGGTAACAATGTTCCTAATCCAACCTCAGGT
Organism: Oncorhynchus keta; assembly: GCF_023373465.1. NCBI lineage: Eukaryota > Metazoa > Chordata > Actinopteri > Salmoniformes > Salmonidae > Oncorhynchus > Oncorhynchus keta. The sequence continues at coordinate 45,914,474 of NC_068445.1, read as the reverse complement.
ATCAACGTTTCTAATCCAACCTCAGGTAGCAACGTTCCTAATCCAACCTCAGGTAACAACGTTCCTAATCCAACCTCAGGTAACAACGTTCCTAATCCAACCTCAGGTAACAACGTTCCTAATCCAACCTCAGGTAACAACGTTCCTAATCCAACCTCAGGTAACAACGTTTCTAATCCAACCTCAGGTAGCAACGTTCCTAATCCAACCTCAGGTAGCAACGTTCCTAATCCAACCTCAGGTATCAACGTTCCTAATCCAACCTCAGGTAGCAACGTTCCTAATCCAACCTCAGGTAGCAACGTTCCTAATCCAACCTCAGGTAACAACGTTCCTAATCCAACCTCAGGTAACAACGTTCCTAATCCAACCTCAGGTAGCAACGTTTCTAATCCAACCTCAGGTAACAACGTTCCTAATCCAACCTCAGGTACCAACGTTCCTAATCCAACCTCAGGTAGCAACGTTTCTAATCCAACCTCAGGTAACAACGTTCCTAATCCAACCTCAGGTAACAACGTTCCTAATCCAACCTCAGGTAACAACGTTCCTAATCCAACCTCAGGTAACAACGTTCCTAATCCAACCTCAGGTAGCAACGTTCCTAATCCAACCTCAGGTAACAACGTTCCTAATCCAACCTCAGGTATCAACGTTCCTAATCCAACCTCAGGTAGCAACGTTTCTAATCCAACCTCAGGTAGCAACGTTCCTAATCCAACCTCAGGTAACAACGTTCCTAATCCAACCTCAGGTAACAACGTTCCTAATCCAACCTCAGGTAACAACGTTCCTAATCCAACCTCAGGTAACAACGTTTCTAATCCAACCTCAGGTAGCAACGTTCCTAATCCAACCTCAGGTAGCAACGTTCCTAATCCAACCTCAGGTATCAACGTTCCTAATCCAACCTCAGGTAGCAACGTTCCTAATCCAACCTCAGGTAGCAACGTTTCTAATCCAACCTCAGGTAACAACGTTCCTAATCCAACCTCAGGTAACAACGTTCCTAATCCAACCTCAGGTAGCAACGTTCCTAATCCAACCTCAGGTAACAATGTTCCTAATCCAACCTCAGGTAACAACGTTCCTAATCCAACCTCAGGTAACAACGTTCCTAATCCAACCTCAGGTAACAACAGTCCTAATCCAACCTCAGGTAACAACGTTCCTAATCCAAACTCAGGTAACAACGTTCCTAATCCAACCTCAGGTAACAACGTTCCTAATCCAACCTCAGGTAACAACGTTCCTAATCCAACCTCAGGTAGCAACGTTCCTAATCCAACCTCAGGTAACAACGTTCCTAATCCAACCTCAGGTAACAACGTTCCTAATCCAACCTCAGGTAACAACGTTCCTAATCCAACCTCAGGTAACAACGTTCCTAATCCAACCTCAGGTAACAACGTTCCTAATCCAACCTCAGGTAGCAACGTTCCTAATCCAACCTCAGGTAACAACGTTCCTAATCCAACCTCAGGTAACAACGTTCCTAATCCAACCTCAGGTAACAACGTTCCTAATCCAACCTCAGGTAACAACGTTCCTAATCCAACCTCAGGTAGCAACGTTCCTAATCCAACCTCAGGTAGCAACGTTCCTAATCCAACCTCAGGTAACAACGTTCCTAATCCAACCTCAGGTAACAACGTTCCTAATCCAACCTCAGGTAGCAACGTTCCTAATCCAACCTCAGGTAACAACGTTCCTAATCCAACCTCAGGTAGCAACGTTCCTAATCCAACCTCAGGTAGCAACGTTCCTAATCCAACCTCAGGTAACAACGTTCCTAATCCAACCTCAGGTAACAACGTTCCTAATCCAACCTCAGGTATCAACGTTCCTAATCCAACCTCAGGTAACAACGTTCCTAATCCAACCTCAGGTATCAACGTTCCTAATCCAACCTCAGGTATCAACGTTCCTAATCCAACCTCAGGTAGCAACGTTCCTAATCCAACCTCAGGTAGCAACGTTCCTAATCCAACCTCAGGTAACAACGTTCCTAATCCAACCTCAGGTAGCAACGTTCCTAATCCAACCTCAGGTAACAACGTTCCTAATCCAACCTCAGGTACCAACGTTCCTAATCCAACCTCAGGTAGCAACGTTTCTAATCCAATCTCAGGTAACAACGTTCCTAATCCAACCTCAGGTACCAACGTTCCTAATCCAACCTCAAGTAGCAACGTTTCTAATCCAACCTCAGGTAACAACGTTCCTAATCCAACCTCAGGTAGCAACGTTCCTAATCCAACCTCAGGTAGCAACGTTCCTAATCCAACCTCAGGTAACAACGTTCCTAATCCAACCTCAGGTAGCAACGTTCCTAATCCAACCTCAGGTAACAACGTTCCTAATCCAACCTCAGGTATCAACGTTCCTAATCCAACCTCAGGTAGCAACGTTTCTAATCCAACCTCAGGTAGCAACGTTCCTAATCCAACCTCAGGTAACAACGTTCCTAATCCAACCTCAGGTATCAACGTTCCTAATCCAACCTCAGGTAGCAACGTTCCTAATCCAACCTCAGGTAACAACGTTTCTAATCCAACCTCAGGTAGCAACGTTCCTAATCCAACCTCAGGTAGCAACGTTCCTAATCCAACCTCAGGTAACAACGTTCCTAATCCAACCTCAGGTAGCAACGTTCCTAATCCAACCTCAGGTAGCAACGTTCCTAATCCAACCTCAGGTAACAACGTTCCTAATCCAACCTCAGGTAGCAACGTTCCTAATCCAACCTCAGGTAGCAACGCTCCTAATCCAACCTCAGGTAACAACGTTCCTAATCCAACCTCAGGTAACAACAGTTTCCAACCTCAGGTAACAATCCAATCCCTCAGGTAACAACGTTCCTAATCCAACCTCAGGTAACAACGTTCCTAATCCAACCTCAGGTAACAACGTTCCTAATCCAACCTCAGGTAACAACGTTCCTAATCCAACCTCAGGTAACAACGTTCCTAATCCAACCTCAGGTAACAACGTTCCTAATCCAACCTCAGGTAACAACGTTCCTAATCCAACCTCAGGTAACAACGTTCCTAATCCAACCTCAGGTAACAACGTTCCTAATCCAACCTCAGGTAGCAACGCTCCTAATCCAACCTCAGGTAACAACGTTCCTAATCCAACCTCAGGTAACAACGTTCCTAATCCAACCTCAGGTAACAACGTTAATCCAACCTCAGGTACAATCCAACCTCAGGTAACAACGTTCCTAATCCAACCTCAGGTAGCAACGTTCCTAATCCAACCTCAGGTAGCAACGTTCCTAATCCAACCTCAGGTAACAACGTTCCTAATCCAACCTCAGGTAACAACGTTCCTAATCCAACCTCAGGTAGCAACGTTCCTAATCCAACCTCAGGTAACAACGTTCCTAATCCAACCTCAGGTATCAACGTTTTAATCCAACCTCAGGTAGCAACGTTCCTAATCCAACCTCAGGTAACAACGTTCCTAATCCAACCTCAGGTAACAACGTTCCTAATCCAACCTCAGGTATCAACGTTCCTAATCCAACCTCAGGTAACAACGTTCCTAATCCAACCTCAGGTAACAACGTTCCTAATCCAACCTCAGGTAGCAACGTTCCTAATCCAACCTCAGGTAGCAACGTTCCTAATCCAACCTCAGGTAGCAACGTTCCTAATCCAACCTCAGGTAACAACGTTCCTAATCCAACCTCAGGTAGCAACGTTCCTAATCCAACCTCAGGTAACAACGTTCCTAATCCAACCTCAGGTACCAACGTTCCTAATCCAACCTCAGGTAGCAACGTTTCTAATCCAACCTCAGGTAACAACGTTCCTAATCCAACCTCAGGTACCAACGTTCCTAATCCAACCTCAAGTAGCAACGTTTCTAATCCAACCTCAGGTAACAACGTTCCTAATCCAACCTCAGGTAGCAACGTTCCTAATCCAACCTCAGGTAGCAACGTTCCTAATCCAACCTCAGGTAACAACGTTCCTAATCCAACCTCAGGTAGCAACGTTCCTAATCCAACCTCAGGTAACAACGTTCCTAATCCAACCTCAGGTATCAACGTTCCTAATCCAACCTCAGGTAGCAACGTTTCTAATCCAACCTCAGGTAGCAACGTTCCTAATCCAACCTCAGGTAACAACGTTCCTAATCCAACCTCAGGTATCAACGTTCCTAATCCAACCTCAGGTAGCAACGTTCCTAATCCAACCTCAGGTAACAACGTTTCTAATCCAACCTCAGGTAGCAACGTTCCTAATCCAACCTCAGGTAACAACGTTCCTAATCCAACCTCAGGTAACAACGTTCCTAATCCAACCTCAGGTAGCAACGTTCCTAATCCAACCTCAGGTAGCAACGTTCCTAATCCAACCTCAGGTAACAACGTTCCTAATCCAACCTCAGGTAGCAACGTTCCTAATCCAACCTCAGGTAGCAACGTTCCTAATCCAACCTCAGGTAACAACATTCCTAATCCAACCTCAGGTAGCAACGTTCCTAATCCAACCTCAGGTAGCAACGTTCCTAATCCAACCTCAGGTAACAACGTTCCTAATCCAACCTCAGGTACCAACGTTCCTAATCCAACCTCAGGTAGCAACGTTTCTAATCCAACCTCAGGTAACAACGTTCCTAATCCAACCTCAGGTACCAACGTTCCTAATCCAACCTCAAGTAGCAACGTTTCTAATCCAACCTCAGGTAACAACGTTCCTAATCCAACCTCAGGTAGCAACGTTCCTAATCCAACCTCAGGTAGCAACGTTCCTAATCCAACCTCAGGTAACAACGTTCCTAATCCAACCTCAGGTAGCAACGTTCCTAATCCAACCTCAGGTAACAACGTTCCTAATCCAACCTCAGGTATCAACGTTCCTAATCCAACCTCAGGTAGCAACGTTTCTAATCCAACCTCAGGTAGCAACGTTCCTAATCCAACCTCAGGTAACAACGTTCCTAATCCAACCTCAGGTATCAACGTTCCTAATCCAACCTCAGGTAGCAACGTTCCTAATCCAACCTCAGGTAACAACATTTCTAATCCAACCTCAGGTAGCAACGTTCCTAATCCAACCTCAGGTAGCAACGTTCCTAATCCAACCTCAGGTAACAACGTTCCTAATCCAACCTCAGGTACCAACGTTCCTAATCCAACCTCAGGTAGCAACGTTTCTAATCCAACCTCAGGTAACAACGTTCCTAATCCAACCTCAGGTACCAACGTTCCTAATCCAACCTCAAGTAGCAACGTTTCTAATCCAACCTCAGGTAACAACGTTCCTAATCCAACCTCAGGTAGCAACGTTCCTAATCCAACCTCAGGTAGCAACGTTCCTAATCCAACCTCAGGTAACAACGTTCCTAATCCAACCTCAGGTAGCAACGTTCCTAATCCAACCTCAGGTAACAACGTTCCTAATCCAACCTCAGGTATCAACGTTCCTAATCCAACCTCAGGTAGCAACGTTTCTAATCCAACCTCAGGTAGCAACGTTCCTAATCCAACCTCAGGTAACAACGTTCCTAATCCAACCTCAGGTATCAACGTTCCTAATCCAACCTCAGGTAGCAACGTTCCTAATCCAACCTCAGGTAACAACATTTCTAATCCAACCTCAGGTAGCAACGTTCCTAATCCAACCTCAGGTAGCAACGTTCCTAATCCAACCTCAGGTAACAACGTTCCTAATCCAACCTCAGGTAGCAACGTTCCTAATCCAACCTCAGGTAGCAACGTTCCTAATCCAACCTCAGGTAACAACGTTCCTAATCCAACCTCAGGTAGCAACGTTCCTAATCCAACCTCAGGTAGCAACGTTCCTAATCCAACCTCAGGTAACAACGTTCCTAATCCAACCTCAGGTAACAACGTTCCTAATCCAACCTCAGGTAACAACGTTCCTAATCCAACCTCAGGTAACAACAGTCCTAATCCAACCTCAGGTAACAACGTTCCTAATCCAAACTCAGGTAACAACGTTCCTAATCCAACCTCAGGTAACAACGTTCCTAATCCAACCTCAGGTAACAACGTTCCTAATCCAACCTCAGGTAGCAACGTTCCTAATCCAACCTCAGGTAACAACGTTCCTAATCCAACCTCAGGTAACAACGTTCCTAATCCAACCTCAGGTAACAACGTTCCTAATCCAACCTCAGGTAGCAACGTTCCTAATCCAACCTCAGGTAACAACGTTCCTAATCCAACCTCAGGTAGCAACGTTCCTAATCCAACCTCAGGTAACAACGTTCCTAATCCAACCTCAGGTAACAACGTTCCTAATCCAACCTCAGGTAACAACGTTCCTAATCCAACCTCAGGTAACAACGTTCCTAATCCAACCTCAGGTAGCAACGTTCCTAATCCAACCTCAGGTAGCAACGTTCCTAATCCAACCTCAGGTAGCAACGTTCCTAATCCAACCTCAGGTAACAACATTCCTAATCCAACCTCAGGTAACAACGTTCCTAATCCAACCTCAGGTAGCAACGTCCCTAATCCAACCTCAGGTATCAACGTTTCTAATCCAACCTCAGGTAGCAACGTTCCTAATCCAACCTCAGGTAACAACGTTCCTAATCCAAACTCAGGTAACAACGTTCCTAATCCAACCTAAGGTATCAACGTTCCTAATCCAACCTCAGGTAACAACGTTCCTAATCCAACCTCAGGTAACAACGTTCCTAATCCAACCTCAGGTAGCAACGTTCCTAATCCAACCTCAGGTAGCAACGTTCCTAATCCAACCTCAGGTAGCAACGTTCCTAATCCAACCTCAGGTAACAACGTTCCTAATCCAACCTCAGGTAGCAACGTTCCTAATCCAACCTCAGGTAACAACGTTCCTAATCCAACCTCAGGTACCAACGTTCCTAATCCAACCTCAGGTAGCAACGTTTCTAATCCAACCTCAGGTAACAACGTTCCTAATCCAACCTCAGGTACCAACGTTCCTAATCCAACCTCAAGTAGCAACGTTTCTAATCCAACCTCAGGTAACAACGTTCCTAATCCAACCTCAGGTAGCAACGTTCCTAATCCAACCTCAGGTAGCAACGTTCCTAATCCAACCTCAGGTAACAACGTTCCTAATCCAACCTCAGGTAGCAACGTTCCTAATCCAACCTCAGGTAACAACGTTCCTAATCCAACCTCAGGTATCAACGTTCCTAATCCAACCTCAGGTAGCAACGTTTCTAATCCAACCTCAGGTAGCAACGTTCCTAATCCAACCTCAGGTAACAACGTTCCTAATCCAACCTCAGGTAACAACGTTCCTAATCCAACCTCAGGTAGCAACGTTCCTAATCCAACCTCAGGTAACAACGTTTCTAATCCAACCTCAGGTAGCAACGTTCCTAATCCAACCTCAGGTAGCAACGTTCCTAATCCAACCTCAGGTAACAACGTTCCTAATCCAACCTCAGGTAGCAACGTTCCTAATCCAACCTCAGGTAGCAACGTTCCTAATCCAACCTCAGGTAACAACGTTCCTAATCCAACCTCAGGTAGCAACGTTCCTAATCCAACCTCAGGTAGCAACGTTCCTAATCCAACCTCAGGTAACAACGTTCCTAATCCAACCTCAGGTAACAACGTTCCTAATCCAACCTCAGGTAACAACGTTCCTAATCCAACCTCAGGTAACAACAGTCCTAATCCAACCTCAGGTAACAACGTTCCTAATCCAAACTCAGGTAACAACGTTCCTAATCCAACCTCAGGTAACAACGTTCCTAATCCAACCTCAGGTAACAACGTTCCTAATCCAACCTCAGGTAGCAACGTTCCTAATCCAACCTCAGGTAACAACGTTCCTAATCCAACCTCAGGTAACAACGTTCCTAATCCAACCTCAGGTAACAACGTTCCTAATCCAACCTCAGGTAGCAACGTTCCTAATCCAACCTCAGGTAACAACGTTCCTAATCCAACCTCAGGTAGCAACGTTCCTAATCCAACCTCAGGTAACAACGTTCCTAATCCAACCTCAGGTAGCAACGTTCCTAATCCAACCTCAGGTAACAACGTTCCTAATCCAACCTCAGGTAGCAACGTTCCTAATCCAACCTCAGGTAACAACATTCCTAATCCAACCTCAGGTAACAACGTTCCTAATCCAACCTCAGGTAGCAACGTCCCTAATCCAACCTCAGGTATCAACGTTTCTAATCCAACCTCAGGTAGCAACGTTCCTAATCCAACCTCAGGTAACAACGTTCCTAATCCAAACTCAGGTAACAACGTTCCTAATCCAACCTAAGGTATCCTAAAACATAAATAATCTTTTATGAGATGATGGAGTTGATGTGAGCCATGACCAGTCTTTCAAAGCACTTCATGGCTACAGACGTGATTGCTACGGGGCGTTAATCATTTAGGTAGGTTACCTTCGCTTTCTTGGGCACAGGGACTATGTTGGTCTGCTTGAAACATGTTGGTATTACAGTCTCGGTGAGTGAGAGGTTGAAAATATCAGTGAACATACTTGGTGTGTTTATGCTCTGAGTACCCGTCCTGGTAATCTGTCTGTTCCCACAACCTGTTTAAAATTCTTACTCACATCGGCTACGAAGATCGTGACAACAGAGTCATCTGGAACAACTTCTGCTCTCATGCATGCTTCAGTGTTGCTTGACTCGAAGAGCTCACATACTGTAAGTCATTTAGCTTGTATATTTTTTTGGGGGGGGGATATTATGTAGGGGGTACATTGGAAGGGGGTGTATTTTGTAGGGGTATATTGTGTAGGTGTATGTTTTGGGGTATATTGTGTAGGTGTATGTTTTGGGGTATATTGTGTAGTGATATATTGTATAGTGGTATATTTTGTAGTGGTATATTGTGTAGGCAAATATTGTGTAGTGGTATATTGTATAGTGGTATATTTTATAGTGGTGTATTTTGAAAGGGGGATATTGTGCAGGGGTGTATTGTATAGTGGTATATTTTATAGTGGTATATTTTGAAAGGGGGATATTGTGCAGGGGTGTATTGTATAGTGGTATATTGTATAGTGGTATATTGTATAGTGGTATATTTTGAAAGGGGGATATTGTGCAGGGGTGTATTGTATAGTGCTATATTGTATAGTGGTATATTTTATAGTGGTATATTTTGAAAGGTGGATATTTGTGTCTACCCTCAAGTGTAATCAAGTGTATCAAGTAACCCTCAAGCTATATTGTATAGTGGTATATTGTATAGTGGTATATTGTATAGTGGTATAGTTGTGTCTAACCCTCAAGGCTGGACACTCTTGCAAGTTAGGATCTTTATTCTCCACTCAAGTAACTCTCAAGTTAACCCTCAAGTCCCCATGGTTCCAGTCCCTTAACTCAAGTCCCCAATCAGAGGATACCCTCAAGTTTCAAGTGTTCTCAAGATAAAACACTACCCTCAAGCTCTTCCGACTGGCATGGACCCCCAAGTGGCTCAAGATTAACTTCAAGGTAACCCTCAAGAATCAATTTCAAGTCTAACCCTCAAGTCCCCTCAAGTCCCCTAACCCTCAAGGCCCCTACCCTCAAGTCCTAACCCTCAAGTCTCAAGTCCCCTAACTAACCCTCAAGTCCCCCCTCAACCCTCAAGTCCCCTAACTCTCAAGTCCCCTAACCCCCCCCAAGTCCCCTCTCACCCTAACTCTCAAGTCCCCTAACTCTCAAGTCCCCTAACCCCCAAGTCCCCTAACTCTCAAGTCCCCTAACCCCCAAGTCCCCTACCCCCAAGTCCCCTAACCCTCAAGTCCCCTAACCCTCAAGTCCCCTAACCCTCAAGTCCCCTACCCTCAAGTCCCCTAACCCCCAAGTCCCCTACCCACAAGTCCCCTAACCCTCAAGTCCCCTAACCCTCAAGTCCCCTAACCCTCAAGTCCCCTAACCCTCAAGTCCCCTACCCTCAAGTCCCCTAACCCTCAAGTCCCCTAACTCTCAAGTCCCCTAACCCTCAAGTCCCCTACCCTCAAGTCCCCTAACTCTCAAGTCCCCTAACCCTCAAGTCCCCTCAAGTCCCTAACCCTCAAACCCTCAAGGCCCCTACCCTCAAGTCCCATAACCCTCAAGTCCCCTACCCTCAAGTACCCCCCTAACTCTCAAGTCCCCTAACTCTCAAGTCCCCTAACCCTCAAGTCCCCCCTAACCCTCAAGTCCCCTAACCCTCAAGTCCCCTACCCTCAAGTCCCCTAACCCCCAAGTCCCCTACCCTCAAGTCCCCTAACCCTCAAGTCCCCTAACCCTCAAGTCCCAAGTCCCCTAACTTACATGTCCCCTACCCTCAAGTCCCTTAACTCTCAAGTCCCCTAACCCTAACCCTCAAGTCCCCTAACTCTCAAGTCCCCTACCCTCAAGTCCCCTAACTCTCAAGTCCCCTAACCCTGAAGTCCCCTACCCTCAAGTCCCCTAACTCTCAAGTCCCCTAACCCTAACCCTCAAGTCCCCTAACCCTCAAGTCTCTTAACCCTCAAGTCCCCTAACCCTAACACTAAATCCCATAACCTTAAAGATGGTAGTGTGTGTGTGTGTGTGTGTTGTGTGTGTGCGTAGCGTAGTGCACTCCAGGCTGCCCTACATCCCCATCCCCAGTCTCTGATTCTCCAACCAGTGCCCATCTGCCACCTTTATCCCTCTTCCTGTGCTTATTGTACATCTTCAGAGGTATTGAGACCTTTAAATGTAGAAGCACCTGGTATTCTGTGTTTTTCTCCCTTTGTCCTCATTCTCTCCTCTCTTCTCTTCCTCCTCCTCCTCTAGGGCAGCACCAGCTTTTGGCTGTTAAGAAAAAAATAGGTTTGTTAAGAGCTAGGCTGCTCTCCAATTGAAGAGCAAGTCTTTTCTTCTGTATCCTCTAAGACTTCGACCTTCTTCCCTCCTTTGCCTGTTGGCTGTGCTACTGGTCGTCTTTTAGCCACCTGGAAGCAAAGAGACATTGTGATGAATTTATGCTTCTCATTTGGGCTTTGTTTGTTTGTTTGTGTGTTTAGTCCCCTGAATGCAGCTGATGGCTGTTGATGGCAGGACCACTGCAGACCTCTAGTGTGAATACTGAGCTATTCTCTATTTCCACCTGAATGATGTGCCCAAAGTAAGCTGCCTGTTGCTCAGGCCCTGAAGCCAGGATATGCCTATAATTGGTACTATTGGAAAGAAAACACTTTGACGTTTGTAGAAATATTAAAATAATGTCGGAGAATATAACACAATAGATATGGTGTCAGAGTCGTGTGTATGGGTGGCAGGGAAGTCAGGCGCAGGAGAGTCAAACGGAGTGTAAAATGGAGCCTTAATGAATGTCCTCGTAACATGCTCCTTAACACTAATAAGACTAGAATATAAACTAACATGGGTACGAGGACCCGTCGCGCACCTATACAACAAACACAACACTGACAATAAACCATCTCTGACAAAGACATGAGGGGGAAACAGAGGGTTAAATACACAACAGGGAATGAATGGGATTGAGAACAGGTGTGTGGGAAGACAAGACAAAACCAATGGAAAATGAAAAAAGGATCAATGATGGCTAGAAGACCGGTGACGTCGAACGCCGAGCACCGCCCGAACAAGGAGAGGCAACGACTTCGGGCAGAAGTGGTGACAGATGGTAGGAGAACATCCAAAGAAAAAACACATTGTCAAAAAGTAAGTGATTATTTAATCTCTATTTGTGAATTTATGAAACCTGTGCCGCTGGAAAAAATATTTTGACGTGGGGAGCCGTCCTCAAACAATGTTTTCACTGTAACTGCAAATCAGACAGATTAACACGAATGTAAAGCTTTCAACCAAAATCAGACAGTTATATGTACTGTACCTAAATGTTTAATATCCATAAGTATTATGATTATTTATTTTAAATTGCGCGCCCTCCAGTGTCACCGGAAGTTGTCCCACAGAGGATTTATCTAGACCCCACCTTACAATACGAACCAGAACCCGCGGCATAAAGTCCACACAGAGGATTTATCTAGACCCCACCTTACAATACGAACCAGAACCCGCGGCATAAAGTCCACACAGAGGATTTATCTAGACCCCACCTTACAATACGAACCAGAACCCGCGGCATAAAGTCCACACAGAGGATTTATCTAGACCCCACCTTACAA
>NC_068445.1:45887370-45897370 GCF_023373465.1 Oncorhynchus keta | reverse complement strand
GGGGTGTGGTTCTCTCTCTCCCTCCATCTGAAGGGGGTGTGGTTCTCTCCCTCCATCTGAAGGGGGTGTGGTTCTCTCCCTCCATCTGAAGGGGTGTGGTTCTCTCTCTCCATCTGAAAGGGGTGTGGTTCTCTCCCTCCATCTGAAGGGGGTGTGGTTCTCTCCCTCCATCTGAAGGGGATGTGGTTCTCTCCCTCCATCTGAAGGGGGTGTGGTTCTCTCTCTCCATCTGAAAGGGGTGTGGTTCTCTCCCTCCATCTGAAAGGGGTGTGGTTCTCTCCTCCATCTGAAGGGGTGTGGTTCTCTCTCTCTCCATCTGAAAGGGGTGTGGTTCTCTCTCTCCCTCCATCTGAAAGGGGTGTGGTTCTCTCTCTCTCCATCTGAAAGGGGTGTGGTTCTCTCTCTCTCTCCATCTGAAAGGGGTGTGGTTCTCTCTCTCCATCTGAAAGGGGTGTGGTTCTCTCTCTCCATCTGAAAGGGGTGTGGTTCTCTCTCTCCATCTGAAAGGGGTGTGGTTTCTCTCTCTCCCTCCATCTGAAAGGGGTGTGGTTCTCTCCCTCCATCTGAAGGGGTGTGGTTCTCTCTCCCTCCATCTGAAAGGGGTGTGGTTCTCTCCCTCCATCTGAAAGGGGTGTGGTTCTCTCCCTCCATCTGAAAGGGGGTGTGGTTCTCTCTCTCTCTCCATCTGAAAGGGGTGTGGTTCTCTCCCTCCATCTGAAAGGGGTGTGGTTCTCTCTCTCCATCTGAAGGGGGTGTGGTTCTCTCCCTCCATCTGAAAGGGGTGTGGTTCTCTCTCCCTCCATCTGAAGGGGTGTGGTTCTCTCTCTCTCCCTCCATCTGAAAGGGGTGTGGTTCTCTCTCTCTCCCTCCATCTGAAGGGGGTGTGGTTCTCTCTCTCTCCCTCCATCTGAAAGGGGTGTGGTTCTCTCCCTCCATCTGAAAGGGGTGTGGTTCTCTCTCTCTCTCCATCTGAAAGGGGTGTGGTTCTCTCCCTCCATCTGAAAGGGGTGTGGTTCTCTCCCTCCATCTGAAAGGGGTGTGGTTCTCTCTCTCCCTCCATCTGAAGGGGGTGTGGTTCTCTCTCTCCATCTGAAAGGGGTGTGGTTCTCTCTCTCTCCCTCCATCTGAAAGGGGTGTGGTTCTCTCTCTCTCCATCTGAAAGGGGTGTGGTTCTCTCTCTCTCCCTCCATCTGAAAGGGGTGTGGTTCTCTCTCTCCATCTGAAGGGGTGTGGTTCTCTCCCTCCATCTGAAAGGGGTGTGGTTCTCTCTCTCTCCATCTGAAGGGGGTGTGGTTCTCTCTCTCCATCTGAAAGGGGTGTGGTTCTCTCCCTCCATCTGAAGGGGGTGTGGTTCTCTCTCTCCATCTGAAAGGGGTGTGGTTCTCTCCCTCCATCTGAAAGGGGTGTGGTTCTCTCTCTCTCCATCTGAAAGGGGTGTGGTTCTCTCTCTCCATCTGAAAGGGGTGTGGTTCTCTCTCTCCATCTGAAAGGGGTGTGGTTCTCTCCCTCCATCTGAAAGGGGTGTGGTTCTCTCTCTCCATCTGAAAGGGGTGTGGTTCTCTCTCCCTCCATCTGAAAGGGGTGTGGTTCTCTCCCTCCATCTGAAGGGGGTGTGGTTCTCTCTCTCTCTCCATCTGAAAGGGGTGTGGTTCTCTCCCTCCATCTGAAAGGGGTGTGGTTCTCTCTCTCCCTCCATCTGAAAGGGGTGTGGTTCTCTCCCTCCATCTGAAAGGGGTGTGGTTCTCTCTCTCTCTCTCCATCTGAAAGGGGTGTGGTTCTCTCCCTCCATCTGAAGGGGTGTGGTTCTCTCCCTCCATCTGAAGGGGGTGTGGTTCTCTCCCTCCATCTGAAGGGGATGTGGTTCTCTCCCTCCATCTGAAGGGGGTGTGGTTCTCTCTCTCCATCTGAAGGGGTGTGGTTCTCTCCCTCCATCTGAAGGGGTGTGGTTCTCTCTCTCTCCATCTGAAAGGGGTGTGGTTCTCTCCCTCCATCTGAAGGGGTGTGGTTCTCTCCCTCCATCTGAAGGGGTGTGGTTTCTCTCCCTCCATCTGAAGGGGGTGTGGTTTCTCTCCCTCCATCTGAAGGGGTGTGGTTCTCTCTCTCCATCTGAAAGGGGTGTGGTTCTCTCTCTCCTCCATCTGAAAGGGGTGTGGTTCTCTCTCCTCCATCTGAAGGGGTGTGGTTCTCTCCCTCCATCTGAAGGGGGTGTGGTTCTCTCCCTCCATCTGAAGGGGGTGTGGTTCTCTCTCTCCCTCCATCTGAAAGGGGTGTGGTTCTCTCCCTCCATCTGAAAGGGGTGTGGTTCTCTCTCTCTCCATCTGAAAGGGGTGTGGTTCTCTCTCTCCCTCCATCTGAAAGGGGTGTGGTTCTCTCCCTCCATCTGAAGGGGGTGTGGTTCTCTCTCCCTCCATCTGAAAGGGGTGTGGTTCTCTCTCTCTCCCTCCATCTGAAAGGGGTGTGGTTCTCTCTCTCCATCTGAAAGGGGTGTGGTTCTCTCTCTCTCCCTCCATCTGAAAGGGGTGTGGTTCTCTCCCTCCATCTGAAGGGGTGTGGTTCTCTCTCTCCCTCCATCTGAAAGGGGTGTGGTTCTCTCTCTCCATCTGAAAGGGGTGTGGTTCTCTCTCCCTCCATCTGAAAGGGGTGTGGTTCTCTCTCTCCCTCCATCTGAAAGGGGTGTGGTTCTCTCTCTCCATCTGAAAGGGGTGTGGTTCTCTCCCTCCATCTGAAAGGGGTGTGGTTCTCTCTCTCCCTCCATCTGAAAGGGGTGTGGTTCTCTCTCTCTCCCTCCATCTGAAGGGGGTGTGGTTCTCTCTCTCTCCCTCCATCTGAAGGGGGTGTGGTTCTCTCCCTCCATCTGAAAGGGGTGTGGTTCTCTCTCTCCCTCCATCTGAAGGGGGTGTGGTTCTCTCTCTCTCCCTCCATCTGAAAGGGGTGTGGTTCTCTCTCCCTCCATCTGAAAGGGGTGTGGTTCTCTCTCCTCTCCATCTGAAAGGGGTGTGGTTCTCTCTCTCTCCATCTGAAGGGGGTGTGGTTCTCTCTCTCTCCATCTGAAAGGGGTGTGGTTCTCTCTCTCTCCATCTGAAAGGGGTGTGGTCTCTCTCCCTCCATCTGAAGGGGTGTGGTTCTCTCTCCCTCCATCTGAAGGGGTGTGGTTCTCTCTCTCTCCCTCCATCTGAAAGGGGTGTGGTTCTCTCTCCCTCCATCTGAAGGGGGTGTGGTTCTCTCCCTCCATCTGAAAGGGGTGTGGTTCTCTCTCTCTCCCTCCATCTGAAGGGGGTGTGGTTCTCTCTCTCTCCCTCCATCTGAAGGGGGTGTGGTTCTCTTCTCTCCATCTGAAAGGGGTGTGGTTCTCTCCCTCCATCTGAAAGGGGTGTGGTTCTCTCTCTCTCCCTCCATCTGAAGGGGTGTGGTTCTCTCCCTCCATCTGAAAGGGGTGTGGTTCTCTCTCTCTCCCTCCATCTGAAAGGGGGTGTGGTTCTCTTCTCTCCCTCCATCTGAAGGGGTGTGGTTCTCTCTCTCTCCCTCCATCTGAAGGGGGTGTGGTTCTCTCTCTCTCCCTCCATCTGAAGGGGGTGTGGTTCTCTCCCTCCATCTGAAAGGGGTGTGGTTCTCTCCCTCCATCTGAAAGGGGTGTGGTTCTCTCCCTCCATCTGAAAGGGGTGTGGTTCTCTCTCTCCCTCCATCTGAAAGGGGTGTGGTTCTCTCTCTCCATCTGAAAGGGGTGTGGTTCTCTCCCTCCATCTGAAAGGGGTGTGGTTCTCTCTCCTCCATCTGAAAGGGGTGTGGTTCTCTCTCCATCTGAAGGGGTGTGGTTCTCTCCTCCATCTGAAAGGGGTGTGGTTCTCTCCCTCCATCTGAAAGGGGTGTGGTTCTCTCTCTCCCTCCATCTGAAAGGGGTGTGGTTCTCTCCCTCCATCTGAAAGGGGTGTGGTTCTCTCTCCTCCATCTGAAAGGGGTGTGGTTCTCTCTCTCCCTCCATCTGAAAGGGGTGTGGTTCTCTCTCTCTCTCCATCTGAAAGGGGTGTGGTTCTCTCTCTCCATCTGAAAGGGGTGTGGTTCTCTCTCTCCCTCCATCTGAAAGGGGTGTGGTTCTCTCTCTCTCCCTCCATCTGAAAGGGGTGTGGTTCTCTCTCTCCCTCCATCTGAAAGGGGTGTGGTTCTCTCCTCCATCTGAAGGGGTGTGGTTCTCTCTCTCTCCCTCCATCTGAAAGGGGTGTGGTTTCTCTCTCTCTCCATCTGAAAGGGGTGTGGTCTCTCTCTCCCTCCATCTGAAAGGGGTGTGGTGGGGTGTGGTTCTCTCTCTCCTCCATCTGAAAGGGGTGTGGTTTCTCTCTCTCCCTCCATCTGAAAGGGGTGTGGTTCTCTCTCTCTCCCTCCATCTGAAAGGGGTGTGGTTCTCTCTCTCTCCTCCATCTGAAAGGGGTGTGGTTCTCTCCCTCCATCTGAAAGGGGTGTGGTTCTTCTCTCCCTCCATCTGAAAGGGGTGTGGTCTCTCTCTCTCCCTCCATCTGAAAGGGGTGTGTTCTCTCTCTCCCTCCATCTGAAAGGGGTGTGGTTTCTCTCTCCCTCCATCTGAAAGGGGTGTGGTTCTCTCTCTCTCCCTCCATCTGAAGGGGGTGTGGTTCTCTCCCTCCATCTGAAAGGGGGTGTGGTTCTCTCTCCCTCCATCTGAAAGGGGGTGTTCTCTCTCTCCATCCATCTGGTGGTTCTCTCTCTCCCTCCATCTGAAAGGGGGTGTGGTTCTCTCTCCCTCCATCTGAAAGGGGTGTGGTTCTCTCCCTCCATCTGAAAGGGGTGTGGTTCTCTCTCTCCATCTGAAAGGGGGTGTGGTTCTCTCTCTCTCCCTCCATCTGAAAGGGGTGTGGTTCTCTCCCTCCATCTGAAAGGGGTGTGGTTCTCTCTCTCTCCATCTGAAAGGGGTGTGGTTCTCTCCCTCCATCTGAAAGGGGTGTGGTTCTCTCTCTCCCTCCATCTGAAAGGGGTGTGGTTCTCTCTCCTCCATCTGAAAGGGGTGTGGTTCTCTCCCTCCATCTGAAAGGGGTGTGGTTCTCTCTCCCTCCATCTGAAGGGGGTGTGGTTCTCTCCCTCCATCTGAAGGGGTGTGGTTCTCTCTCTCCATCTGAAGGGGTGTGGTTCTCTCTCTCCCTCCATCTGAAAGGGGTGTGGTTCTCTCTCCCTCCATCTGAAGGGGGTGTGGTTCTCTCTCTCTCCCTCCATCTGAAGGGGTGTGGTTCTCTCTCTCTCCCTCCATCTGAAGGGGGTGTGGTTCTCTCTCTCTCCATCTGAAAGGGGTGTGGTTCTCTCTCTCCCTCCATCTGAAAGGGGTGTGGTTCTCTCTCTCCCTCCATCTGAAGGGGGTGTGGTTCTCTCTCTCTCCCTCCATCTGAAGGGGGTGTGGTTCTCTCTCTCTCCCTCCATCTGAAGGGGGTGTGGTTCTCTCTCTCTCCCTCCATCTGAAGGGGGTGTGGTTCTCTCTCTCTCCTCCATCTGAAGGGGGTGTGGTTCTCTCCCTCCATCTGAAAGGGGGTGGTGGTTCTCTCCCTCCATCTGAAAGGGGGTGTGGTTCTCTCTCTCCCTCCATCTGAAAGGGGTGTGGTTCTCTCTCTCCCTCCATCTGAAAGGGGTGTGGTTCTCTCTCTCCATCTGAAGGGGGTGTGGTTCTCTCCCTCCATCTGAAAGGGGTGTGGTTCTCTCTCTCCCTCCATCTGAAAAGGGGTGTGGTTCTCTCTCTCCCTCCATCTGAAAGGGGTGTGGTTCTCTCTCCCTCCATCTGAAGGGGGTGTGGTTCTCTCTCTCCCTCCATCTGAAAGGGGGTGTGGTTCTCTCTCTCCCTCCATCTGAAAGGGGTGTGGTTCTCTCTCCTCCATCTGAAGGGGGTGTGGTTCTCTCTCTCCCTCCATCTGAAATGGGGTGTGGTTCTCTCTCTCTCCCTCCATCTGAAGGGGTGTGGTTCTCTCTCTCCCTCCATCTGAAGGGGTGTGTTCTCTCTCTCTCTCCTCCATCTGAAGGGGTGTGGTTCTCTCTCCCTCCATCTGAAAGGGGTGTGGTTCTCTCTCTCTCCTCCATCTGAAGGGGTGTGGTTCTCTCCATCTCTCTCTCCCTCCATCTGAAGGGGTGTGGTTTCTCTCTCTCCCTCCATCTGAAAGGGGTGTGGTTCTCCCTCCATCTGAAGGGGGTGTGGTTCTCTCTCCCTCCATCTGAAGGGGTGTGGTTCTCTCCCTCCATCTGAAAGGGGGTGTGGTTTTTCTCTCTCTCCCTCCATCCGAAGGGGGTGTGGTTCTCTCCCTCCATCTGAAAGGGGGTGTGGTTTTTCTCTCTCTCCCTCCATCCGAAGGGGGTGTGGTTCTCTCCCTCCATCTGAAAGGGGTGTGGTTCTCTCTCCCTCCATCCGAAGGGGGTGTGGTCTCCCTCCATCTTCTCCCTCCATCTGAAAGGGGTGTGGATCTCTCTCCCTCCATCTGAAGGGGGTGTGGTTCTAACAAAGACTTCTAACACCAACTGTCACAGCTTCATTAAAATGATTGATCACAAAAAGAATAACGAACATGATGTGTCCTCCTCCATACAGACGGCGTAATTTTAAAACCATGTGTTCGTCTCACTGCATTGAAAACAAACCCTCTCGCTGTGTCATAGATCAACTCCACATTTCATTACATCCTCTCTCTCTCTCATGTTTCTACGGGACTGTGACTGAATACTAGGAAAGCTATGGTTGATATTCATGACTTAGAGCACCCGGTTAATTGTAAATGAGATCCCCTCCCACCTCCACATAGACAATCATGATGATTAAATCCCCTCCCGCCTCCTCAGGTACACACACAAACAGATACACACAATGATTAAATGCCATCCCTCCTGTCACACCAAATCAGTGATTAAAAACCATCCCTCCTGTCACACCAAACCAATGATTAAATAGTATCCCTCCTGTCACACCAAACCAGTGATTAAAAACCATCCCTCCTGTCACACCAAACCAATGATTAAATACCATCCTACCTATCACACTAAACCAAGGATTAAAAACCACCCCTCCTGTCACACCAAACCAAGGATTAAAAACCATCCCTCCTGTCACACCAAACCAAGGATTAAAAACCACCCCTCCTGTCACACCAAACCAAGGATTAAAAACCACCCCTCCTATCACACCAAACCAAGGATTAAAAACCATCCCTCCTATCACACCAAACCAGTGATTAAAAACCATCCCTCCTGTCACACCAAACCAGTGATTAAAAACCATCCTTCCTATCACACCAAACCAGTGATTAAAAACCATCCTTCCTATCACACCAAACCAGTGATTAAAAACCATCCCTCCTGTCACACCAAACCAGTGATTAAAAACCATCCCTCCTGTCACACCAAACCAATGATTAAATACCATCCTACCTATCACACTAAACCAAGGATTAAAAACCATCCCTCCTGTCACACCAAACCAAGGATTAAAAACCACCCCTCCTGTCACACCAAACCAAGGATTAAAAACCATCCCTCCTGTCACACCAAACCAAGGATTAAAAACCACCCCTCCTATCACACCAAACCAAGGATTAAAAACCATCCCTCCTATCACACCAAACCAGTGATTAAAAACCATCCCTCCTGTCACACCAAACCAGTGATTAAAAACCATCCTTCCTATCACACCAAACCAGTGATTAAAAACCATCCTTCCTATCACACCAAACCAGTGATTAAAAACCATCCCTCCTGTCACACCAAACCAGTGATTAAAAACCATCCCTCCTGTCACACCAAACCAGTGATTAAAAACCATCCTTCCTATCACACCAAACCAGTGATTAAAAACCATCCTTCCTATCACACCAAACCAGTGATTAAAAACCATCCTTCCTATCACACTAAACCAGTGATTAAAAACCATCCTTCCTATCACACCAAACCAGTGATTAAAAACCATCCCTCCTGTCACACCAAACCAGTGATTAAAAACTATCCCTCCTATCACACCAAACCAGTGATTAAAAACCATCCCTCCTGTCACACCAAACCAGTGATTAAAAACCATCCTACCTATCACACTAAACCAATGATTAAAAACCATCCTACCTATCACACCAAACCAGTGATTAAAAACCATCCCTCCTGTCACACCAAACCAGTGATTAAAAACTATCCCTCCTATCACACCAAACCAGTGATTAAAAACCATCCCTCCTGTCACACCAAACCAGTGATTAAAAACCATCCCTCCTATCACACCAAACCAGTGATTAAAAACCATCCCTCCTATCACACCAAACCAGTGATTAAAAACCATCCTACCTGTCACACCAAACCAGTGATTAAAAACCATCCTACCTGTCACACCAAACCAGTGATTAAAAACCATCCTTCCTATCACACCAAACCAGTGATTAAAAACCATCCTACCTATCACACCAAACCAGTGATTAAAAACCATCCTTCCTATCACACCAAACCAGTGATTAAAAACCATCCTACCTATCACACCAAACCAGTGATTAAAAACCATCCTTCCTATCACACCAAACCAGTGATTAAAAACCATCCTACCTGTCACACCAAACCAGTGATTAAAAACCATCCTACCTGTCACACCAAACCAGTGATTAAAAACCATCCTTCCTATCACACCAAACCAGTGATTAAAAACCATCCTTCCTATCACACCAAACCAGTGATTAAAAACCATCCTTCCTATCACACCAAACCAGTGATTAAAAACCATCCTTCCTATCACACCAAACCAGTGATTAAAAACCATCCTTCCTATCACACCAAACCATTATAGGTAAAAGAGGATGTCACACCAAACCAGTGATTAAAAACCATCCTACCTATCACACCAAACCAGTGATTAAAAACCATCCTTCCTATCACACCAAACCATTATAGGTAAAAGAGGATGCCACACCACCACAGTATCATGCATAGTAAAGACATCAAATCAAATGTTATTTGTCACATGCGCAGAATACAACAAGTGTAAACTTTACAATGAAATTAACCAACAATGTAGTTTTCCGAAAAAGTATTTCCTAAAATTAACTGAACTAAAAATAAAAAGAAGAAATGAGAAAAAATAACAAATAATTACAGAGCAACATAAAATAACAGTAGCGAAGCTATATACAGGGGGTACAGGGAGTACCGGTACAAAGTCAATGTGCGGGTGCTGCAGATGTTGAACTTTTTGAGGATCTGAGGACTTATGCCAAATCTTTTCAGTCTCCTGAATGGGAATTGACATGCCTTCCTCACAACTCTCTTGGTGTGTTTGGACAATGATAATTAATTGGTGACGGACACCAAGGAACTTGAAGCTCTCAAACTGCTCCACTGCAGCCCCATCGATGTTAATGGGGGCTTGCTTGGCACTCCTTTTCCTGTAGTCCACAATCATATTGAGGGAGAGGTTGGTTTCCTGGCACTACATTGCCAGGTCTCTGACCTCCTCCCTATAAGCTGTCTCATAGTTGTTGGTGATCAGGCCTCAACTGTTGTTTCGTCGACAAACTTAATAATAGTGTTGGAGTTGTGCTTGGCCATGCAGTCGTGCAGTCCCATTAGGAAGTCCAGGATCCAGTTGAAAAGGGAGGTGTTTAGTCCCAGGGTCCTTAGCTTATTGATGAGCTTTGAGGGCACTATGGTGTTGACAACGCAGTCGTGGGTGAACAGGGAGTACAGGAGGGGACTGAGCACATACCCCTGAGGGGCCCCCGTGTTGAGGATCATTGTGGTGGATGTGTTGTTACCTACCCTTACCACCTGGGGGCGGCCCGTCAGGAAGTCCAGGATCCAGTTGCAGAGGGAGGTGTTCAGTCCCAGGGTCCTTAGCTTATTGATGAGCTTTGAGGGTACTATGGTGTTGAACACTGAGCTGTAGTATATTAATAGCATTCTCAAGTAGGTGTTCCTTTTGTCCAGGTGTGAAAGGGCTGTGTGGAGTGCAATAGAGATTGCATCGTCTGTGGAGTGGTTCTAGGGTTTCTGGGATAAT
>NC_068445.1:45762370-45879870 GCF_023373465.1 Oncorhynchus keta | reverse complement strand
CACTTAATTAACTGGTTGCTTGACAGATGAATCGCTCTGTAGGTGTGTGGCTATTTTCAGATCCTGTCCATTTTTTTCCCTGTAGACAGAATAAATTAAACCTGTTAATGTGTAGTCTCAAGTCCTTAGTTTCATTCCACAGGAAAGCACCTGGAAAGTACAGAACACTGATGACAGAAATATTTACGTGTACTTACTGTGCATTATACCACACCACACGACCAAAAGTACGTGAACACCTGCTCATCCAACATCTCATTTCAAAAATCATGGGCATTATTTTGGAGTTGGTCCTGCCCTTTGCTGCTATAATAGTCTCCACTCTTCTGGGAAGGCTTTCCACTAGATGCTGGAACATTGCTGCTATAACAATCTCCACTCTTCTGGGGAGGCTTTCCACTAGATGTTGGAACATTGCTGCAGGGACTTGCTTCCATTCAGCCACAAGAGCATTGGTGAGGTCGGGCACTGATGTTGGGTGATCAGGCCTGGCTAGCAGTCAGTTTTCCAGTTCATCCCAAAGGTGTTCGATGGGGTTGAGGTCAGGGTTCTATACAGGGCAGTCAAGTTCCTCCACACTGATCTTGACAAACCATGTCTGTATGGACCTCTCTTTGTTCACGGGGGCATTGTCATGCTGAAACAGGAAAGTGCCTTCTCCAAACTGTTTCCACAAAGTTTGAAGCACAGAATCATCTAGAATGTAATTTTATTCTGTAGCGTTAAGATATCCCTTCACTGGAACTAAGGAGCCCGAACCATGAAAAACAGTCAGAGAACATTATTGTTCCTCCACCAAACTTTACAGTTGGCACTATGCATTGGGGCAGGTAGCGTTTTTCTGATATCTGCCAAACCCAGATTCGTTCGTCGAACTGCCAGATGGTGAAGCATGATTCATCACTCCAGAGAATGCATTTCCATTGCTCCAGAGCCCAATGGCGGCGAACTTTACACCACTCCAGCCGACGCTTGGCATTGAGGATGGTGATCTTAGGCTTCGGTGCGGCTGGAAACCCATTTCATGATGGACAGGTCTTGTGCTGACATTGGAACTCGGTGGTGAGCGTTGTAACCGAGGACAGACGATTTGTACGCACTACGCTCTTCAGCACTCGCCAGTCTCGTTCTGTGAACTTGTGTGGACAGACGATTTTTACACAGTGTGTGCGTCAGCGGTCCTGTTCTGTGAACTTGTGTGGCCTACCACTTCACGGCTGAGCCGTTGTTGCTCCTAGACGTTTCCACTTCACGATAACAGCACTTACAGTTGACCGGATAGCTCTAGCAGGGCAGACATTTGATGAACTGACTTGTTGGAAAGGTTGCATCCTATAACGGTGTGACGTTGAACATCACAGAACTCTTCAGTAAGACCATTCTACTGCCAATGTTTGTCTATGGAGATTGCATGGCGACGTGCTCGATTTTATACACCTGTCAGCAACGTATGTGGCTGAAAAAGCCGAATGAACTTATTTGAAGGGGTGTCCACATACTGCTGTGAACTGTATATAGTGTATGCAATGTGTATGTAAGTTACATACCATTTTCACATATGCATCATGGGAAGTTAGTTGTTGCTAAGAAGAAAACAACGGAATATAATAGTGCGGTAGCTTTAAAGATGCAACAAGCGGAAATTGCTCTGCCATTTCCTGGTTGCTAAAAAAAATCTGTTTATGTGACAAAAACAAGCAAGTGTAGTGTAGAGAGTAATTATACCATCTAAACTGCTGTGAAATATATTTTCCATAACCCCAAAATAATGTATTTTCAGCTGTTTTGAAACTGGTGTACAAAACCTAAAGTGAAACATGCAAAAACAAAACTTAAGAACTGGAAGCGCAGAAATAGCGCATTTAGAAGAGATCTACTGCTGCTTAGACTTGCTTTCGATGAGAATGACAGATCTATAACGGGCATTTCTAAGTGAATTTGGTCGGGTTATATATTGCAGCTTATTAAACAGTATCATGTGCCTTTTAAATGGTCTGGATAAGACATCCCATAAAAAGCTTTCTTGGCTACTCTGCAGTAATGTTGGCCTAATATGGAGATTATAACTCAATTTTCTCCCCTTCTTGAAGACTGATAATGATTTTCAGCATCCTTCATCACTTTAAGCAGATCAAAGAGCAGAAAGCGGGCCCATTCTTTCCCTGAGAGGGGCATTAACACTGACCCCAGGGGAACCCCCTCTATGGACTGCTTGAAATCATCAGGGAAGCAATTTTCACTTATGAACACCATTTGTTATTTTATTTTCCACCAGGATAAAATTACAGGGTAGGGTTATAGGCGAAACATGGGGAGGGGGGGTCCCCATCACTTCAATATCAACGTCCTCGAAAAGCATTGACCACGAGAGGCTGGGTGACCTTCTGCTAAAATTAGTGCCAAGAATTCCACTCCGGCAACATAACTCATAGCAATGTGAAACATCTCAGTCAGCATATTGACTTTTCCAACTTCTAATAGCTCGTCATAAAGACTGTCCGTACCACTTTACAATAATATGAATACCAATTTCTTTACAGCTATATACAAAGGGGGGTTGAATTAGCATTATTGACTGGGGTACATTTAACAGTGCCTGTATTGGTTTAAAGGAAGTTTAGGGTAGCCTAGTGGTTAGAGCGTTGGACTAGTAACCGAAAGGTTGCAAGTTCGAATCCCCGAGCTGACAAGGTACAAATCTGTCGTTCTGCCCCTGGACAAGTCAGTTAACCCACTGTTCCTAGGCCGTCATTGAAAATAAGAATTTGTTCTTAACTGACTTGCCTAGTAAAATAAAGGTAAAATAAAAATAAAAAAAAAATGTAAATGTTGAAGTCACCACTTAAAAAAACACCTCAACGGGAGATCTTCAGAGAGGAGTAGAAAATATGTTTGTTCCTCTAATAACGGACAATTTGTGTGTATTTACAGATCACAGTGTACAGGTCTAGTACATCTATTTCCAACGGAGGAGACTAGCTAGGATTGTGTGGCTTGTGGTGGGCTTTCGTACTGAGCTAACACTGAGAAATGAAAAAAAAGGGTTAGAATGAGAGGAGAATACTATGTGCTGTAGTTTGGTGACACGCTAAAGGAAAAAGGGTTAGAATGAGAGGAGAATACTATGTGCTGTAGTTTGGTGACACGCTAGACCAGTTAACCCACTGTTCAAACCTAGACCAGTTAACCCACTGTTCCTAGACCAGTTAACCCACTGTTCCTAGACCAGTTAACCCACTGTTCCTAGACCAGTTAAACCACTGTTCCTAGACCAGTTAAACCACTGTTCCTAGACCAGTTAAACCACTGTTCCTAGACCAGTTAACCCACTGTTCCTAGACCAGTTAACCCACTGTTCCTAGACCAGTTAACCCACTGTTCCTAGACCAGTTAACCCACTGTTCCTAGACCAGTTAACCCACTGTTCCTAGACCAGTTAACCCACTGTTCCTAGACCAGTTAACCCACTGTTCCTAGACCAGTTAACCCACTGTTCCTAGACCAGTTAACCCACTGTTCCTAGACCAGTTAACCCACTGTTCCTAGACCAGTTAACCCCACTGTTCCTAGACCAGTTAACCCACTGTTCCTAGACCAGTTAACCCACTGTTCCTAGACCAGTTAAACCACTGTTCCTAGACCAGTTAACCCACTGTTCCTAGACCAGTTAACCCACTGTTCCTAGACCAGTTAAACCACTGTTCCTAGACCAGTTAAACCCACATAATTCGAGGAGAAAAAAACAAACACAATTTACAACAAATGAAAATAGTTTAAATTTGCTTAATTCAATTTGTCACAATTTCCATAACACCCAGCCCTCTCCGTAGGTAGATTTGAGGACTGAAGTGCCTTGGAAAGTCCTATGGTTTTCTAACAATCAAAAGCAGCCAATGAAGAATAAATCCTGTATAGAGCCAGGACAATGAGAAATAAAGCTAGTATACAGCCAGGACAATGAGGAATAAAGCTGGTATACAGCCAGAATAATGAGGAATAAAGCTGGTATACAGCCAGGCAATAAGGAATAAAGCTGGTATAGAGCCAGGACAACGAGGAATAAATCCTGTATACAGCCAGGATAATGAGGAATAAATCCTGTATACAGCCAGGACAATGAGAAATAAAGCTAGTATAGAGCCAGGACAATGAGGAATAAAGCTGGTATACAGCCAGGCAATAAGGAATAAAGCTGGTATAGAGCCAGGACAATGAGGAATAAATTCTGTATACAGCCAGGACAATGAGGAATAAAGCCGGTATACAGCCAGGACAATGAGGAATAAAACTAGTATAGAGCCAGAACAATGAGGAATAAAGCTGGTATAGAGCCAGGACAATGAGGAATAAAGCTGGTATAGAGCCAGGACAATGAGGAATAAAGCTGGTATACAGCCAGGAAAATGAGGAATAAATCCTGTATACAGCCAGAACAATGACGAATAAAGCTGGTATACAGCCAGGACAATGAGGAATAAAGCTAGTATAGAGCCAGGACAATGAGGAATACATCCTGTATACAGCCAGGACAATGAGGAATAAATCCTGTATACAGCCAGGACAATGAGAAATAAAGCTAGTATAGAGCCAGGACAATGAGGAATAAAGCTGGTATACAGCCAGGACAATGAGGAATAAAGCTGGTATAGAGCCAGGACAATGAGGAATAAAGCTGGTATAGAGCCAGGACAATGAGGAATAAATCCTGTATACAGCCAGGACAATGAGAAATAAAGCTAGTATAGAGCCAGAACAATGAGGAATAAAGCTGGTATACAGCCAGGACAATGAGGAATAAAGCTAGTATAGAGCCAGTACAATGAGTTATAAAGCTGGTATACAGCCAGGCAATAAGGAATAAAGCTGGTATAGAGCCAGGACAATGAGGAATAAATCCTGTATACAGCCAGGACAATGAGGAATACATCCTGTATACAGCCAGGACAATGACAAATAAAGCTAGTATAGCCAGGACAATGAGGAATAAAGCTGGTATACAGCCAGGACAATGAGGAATAAAGCTGGTATAGAGCCAGTACAATGAGGAATAAAGCTGGTATACAGCCAGGACAATGAGGAATAAAGCTGGTATAGAGCCAGGACAATGAGGAATACATTCTGTATACAGCCAGGACAATGAGGAATAAAGCCGGTATACAGCCAGGACAATGAGGAATAAAACTAGTATAGAGCCAGAACAATGAGGAATAAAGCTGGTATAGAGCCAGGACAATGAGGAATAAAGCTGGTATACAGCCAGGAAAATGAGGAATAAATCCTGTATACAGCCAGAACAATGACGAATAAAGCTGGTATACAGCCAGGACAATGAGGAATAAAGCTAGTATAGAGCCAGGACAATGAGGAATACATCCTGTATACAGCCAGGACAATGAGGAATAAATCCTGTATACAGCCAGGACAATGAGAAATAAAGCTAGTATAGAGCCAGGACAATGAGGAATAAAGCTGGTATACAGCCAGGACAATGAGGAATAAAGCTGGTATAGAGCCAGGACAATGAGGAATAAAGCCTGTATACAGCCAGGACAATGAGGAATAAATCCTGTATACAGCCAGGACAATGAGAAATAAAGCTAGTATAGAGCCAGAACAATGAGGAATAAAGCTGGTATACAGCCAGGACAATGAGGAATAAAGCTAGTATAGAGCCAGTACAATGAGTTATAAAGCTGGTATACAGCCAGGCAATAAGGAATAAAGCTGGTATAGAGCCAGGACAATGAGGAATAAATCCTGTATACAGCCAGGACAATGAGGAATACATCCTGTATACAGCCAGGACAATGACAAATAAAGCTAGTATAGCCAGGACAATGAGGAATAAAGCTGGTATACACCCAGGACAATGAGGAATAAAGCTGGTATAGAGCCAGTACAATGAGGAATAAAGCTGGTATAGAGCCAGGACAATGAGGAATAAATCCTGTATACAGCCAGGACAATGAGGAATAAATCCTGTATACAGCCAGGACAATGAGAAATAAAGCTAGTACAGAGCCAGGACAATGAGGAATAAAGCTGGTATACAGCCAGCCAATAAGGAATAAAGCTGGTATAGAGCCAGGACAATGAGGAATAAAGCTGGTATACAGCCAGAACAATGAGGAATAAAGCTGGTATACAGCCAGGCAATAAGGAATAAAGCTGGTATAGAGCAAGGACAATGAGGAATAAATCCTGTATACAGCCAGGATAATGAGGAATAAAGCTGGTATACAGCCAGAACAATGAGGAATACATCCTGTATACAGCCAGGACAATGAGGAATAAAGCTGGTATACAGCCAGGACAATGAGGAATAAAGCTGGTATACAGCCAGGACAATGAGGAATAAAGCTGGTATACAGCCAGGACAATGAGGAATAAAGCTGGTATACAGCCAGGACAATGAGGAATAAAGCTGGTATACAGCCAGGACAATGAGGAATAAAGCTGGTATACAGCCAGGACAATGAGGAATAAAGCTGGCATACAGCCAGGACAATGAGATGCGCAGACAGACGCGCACAGACACACACACACACACACACACACACACACACACACACACACACACACACACACACACACACACACACACACACACACACACACACACACACACACACACACACACACACAAACACACCCCCCAGCCACTTCTCTGAGGATGTTGTGTATAGTGTATTGTGTAGTCTGTGATATCTCAAAGATGTGTTTAGAAGACTTGTAGCTCACCAATGGTGATTAAATACCGCAGAGGCTTTGGTTCACTGTTCTTTCTGGAACGTCAACGTTACCGGAGGGTCTATGCTGTATATACGGCAGGGCCAGTCCAGACATTATACCGCAGTTTGGAGAAAACGTATGGTAACACATTGTCACGCCCTGGTCAAAGTATTTTGTGTTTTTCTTCATGTATTTGGTCAGGCCAGGGTGTGGCATGGGGTTTTTGTATGTGGTGTGTAGCTTAGTGGGGTTGTAGCTTAGTGGGGTGTTCTAGGTTAGTCTATGGCTGTCTGAAGTGGTTCTCAATCAGAGGCAGGTGTTTATCGTTGTCTCTGATTGGGAACCATATTTATATTTAGGCAGCCATATTCTTTGGTTGTATTGTGGGTGATTGTCCTGAGTGTCTTGATGTCCTTGTTAGATGTTAGTTGACACATGTGTAGGCTGTTTCGGTTTTCGTTTTGTTTATTGTTTTGTAGTGTTCGTGTTTAGTCGTGTTTTACGTTTGTTTAAATAAACATGGATCGCAATCGACATGCTGCAGTTTTGTCCGACTCTCCTTCACCATTAGAAAACCGTAACACACATAGGCTTGGAGAAAGCTGAAGTGCACCAGCTAGTCGATTTGTAAAGCATTACAAGTCTCTAATGCCAAATCGCTGGCTGCTAGAATAGACTCAATAGTCTGTGCTGAGTAGTAGTGGTGGTGTGTGGGTAAAATGACTGGGGTGCTCAGTAGTAGTGGTGGTGTGTGGGTAAAATGACTGGGGTGCTGTGTAGTAGTGGTGGTGTGTGGGTAAAATGACTGGGGTGCTGAGTAGTAGTGGTGGTGTGTGGGTAAAATGACTGGGGTGCTCAGTAGTAGTAGTGGTGGTGTGTGGGTAAAATGACTGGGGTGCTGAGTAGTAGTAGTGGTGGTGTGTGGGTAAAATGACTGGGGTGCTGAGTAGTAGTGGTGGTGTGTGGGTAAAATAAAATGACTGGGGTGCTGAGTAGTAGTGGTGGTGTGTGGGTAAAATGACTGGGGTGCTGAGTAGTAGTGGTGGTGTGTGGGTAAAATGACTGGGGTGCTGAGTAGTAGTGGTGGTGTGTGGGTAAAATGACTGGGGTGCTGAGTAGTAGTGGTGGTGTGTGGGTAAAATGACTGGGGTGCTGAGTAGTAGTGGTGGTGTGTGGGTAAAATGACTGGGGTGCTGAGTAGTAGTAGTGGTGGTGTGTGGGTAAAATGACTGGGGTGCTGAGTAGTAGTGGTGGTGTGTGGGTAAAATGACTGGGGTGCTGAGTAGTAGTGGTGGTGTGTGGGTAAAATGACTGGGGTGCTGAGTAGTAGTGGTGGTGTGTGGGTAAAATGACTGGGGTGCTGAGTAGTAGTGGTGGTGTGTGGGTAAAATGACTGGGGTGCTCAGTAGTAGTGGTGGTGTGTGGGTAAAATGACTGGGGTGCTGAGTAGTAGTAGTGGTGTGTGGGTAAAATGACTGGGGTGCTGAGTAGTAGTGGTGGTGTGTGGGTAAAATGACTGGGGTGCTGTAGTAGTAGTGGTGGTGTGTGGGTAAAATGACTGGGGTGCTGAGTAGTAGTGGTGGTGTGTGGGTAAAATGACTGGGGTGCTGAGTAGTAGTGGTGGTGTGTGGGTAAAATGACTGGGGTGCTGAGTAGTAGTGGTGGTGTGTGGGTAAAATGACTGGGGTGCTGTGTAGTAGTGGTGGTGTGTGGGTAAAATGACTGGGGTGCTGAGTAGTAGTAGTGGTGGTGTGTGGGTAAAATGACTGGGGTGCTGAGGAGTAGCGGTGGTGTGTGGGTAAAATGACTGGGGTGCTGAGTAGTAGTAGTGGTGGTGTGTGGGTAAAATGACTGGGGTGCTGAGTAGTAGTGGTGGTGTGTGGGTAAAATGACTGGGGTGCTGAGTAGTAGTGGTGGTGTGTGGGTAAAATGACTGGGGTGCTGAGTAGTAGTGGTGGTGTGTGGGTAAAATGACTGGGGTGCTGAGTAGTAGTGGTGGTGTGTGGGTAAAATGACTGGGGTGCTGAGTAGTAGTGGTGGTGTGTGGGTAAAATGACTGGGGTGCTGAGTAGTAGTGGTGGTGTGTGGGTAAAATGACTGGGGTGCTGAGTAGTAGTGGTGGTGTGTGGGTAAAATGACTGGGGTGCTGTGTAGTAGTGGTGGTGTGTGGGTAAAATGACTGGGGTGCTGAGTAGTAGTGGTGGTGTGTGGGTAAAATGACTGGGGTGCTGTGTAGTAGTGGTGGTGTGTGGGTAAAATGACTGGGGTGCTGAGTAGTAGTGGTGGTGTGTGGGTAAAATGACTGGGGTGCTGTGTAGTAGTGGTGGTGTGTGGGTAAAATGACTGGGGTGCTGTGTAGTAGTGGTGGTGTGTGGGTAAAATGACTGGGGTGCTGAGTAGTAGTAGTGGTGGTGTGTGGGTAAAATGACTGGGGTGCTGAGTAGTAGTAGTGGTGGTGTGTGGGTAAAATGACTGGGGTGGCCAAGCCAGAAATAAAAAGCCATATTTACAACCTATTTGTTGTGATACTTGCATTGTTTGCTCTATAACCTGTTAGTTCGTATACATTGACACTGCGAGCTTTGGATAAAAGCGTCAGCTAAATGGCATATATATATATATATACTTGTATATGTGATATATGTGATATATATATATATATATATATATATATATGATATATACAGTATATACAGTATATATGTGATATATATACTTGATATGTGATATATATACTTGATATGTGATATATGTGATATATTATATGTGTAGCCTAGTGGTTAGAGCGTTTGACTAGTAACCGGAAGGTTGCGAGTTCAAACCCCCGAGCTGACAAGGTACAAATCTGTCGTTCTGCCCCCTGAACAGGCAGTGTTCCCAGGCCGTCATTGAAAATAAGAATATGTTCTTAACTGACTTGCCTGGTTAAATAAAGGTAAAAAAAATATATATATGTGATATATATATATACTTGTATATGTGATATATACAGTATGCCAAGTGGATTAACAACAAGCTAAACTGTGTTTTGCTATATTGCACTTGTGATTTCATGAAAATTAAATATTTTTAGTAATTTAATTTGAATTTGACGCTCAGCAATTCAGCAGATGATGTATCAAGAAGTGTTAAGTAAAGCTGGGTAGTGCCAGTAGAGGTTGTATAAGGTTCTTCTCAGCGGTCTATTCTGAAGTATAGCTGGGTCGTGCCAGTAGAGGTTGTATAAGGTTCTTCTCAGCGGTCTAATCTGAAGTATAGCTGGGTAGTGCCAGTAGAGGTTGTATAAGGTTCTTCTCAGAGGTCTAATCTGAAAGTATAGCTGGGTAGTGCCAGTAGAGGTTGTATAAGGTTCTTCTCAGCGGTCTAATCTGAAGTATAGCTGGGTCGTGCCAGTAGAGGTTGTATAAGGTTCTTCTCAGCGGTCTAATCTGAAGTATAGCTGGGTAGTGCCAGTAGAGGTTGTATAAGGTTCTTCTCAGCGGTCTAATCTGAAGTATAGCTGGGTAGTGCCAGTAGAGGTTGTATAAGGTTCTTCTCAGCGGTCTAATCTGAAGTATAGCTGGGTAGTGCCAGTAGAGGTTGTATAAGGTTCTTCTCAGCGGTCTAATCTGAAGTAAAGCTGGGTAGTGCCGGTAGAGGTTGTATAATGTTCTTCTCAGCGGTCTAATCTGAAGTATAGCTGGGTAGTGCCGGTAGAGGTTGTATAAGGTTCTTCTCAGCGGTCTAATCTGAAGTAAAGCTGGGTAGTGCCAGTAGAGGTTGTATAAGGTTCTTCTCAGCGGTCTAATCTGAAGTATAGCTGGGTAGTGCCAGTAGAGGTTGTATAAGGTTCTTCTCAGCGGTCTAATCTGAAGTATAGCTGGGTAGTGCCAGTAGAGGTTGTATAAGGTTCTTCTCAGCGGTCTAATCTGAAGTATAGCTGGGTCGTGCCAGTAGAGGTTGTATAAGGTTCTTCTCAGCGGTCTAATCTGAAGTATAGCTGGGTAGTGCCAGTAGAGGTTGTATAAGGTTCTTCTCAGCGGTCTTATCTGAAGTATAGCTGGGTCGTGCCAGTAGAGGTTGTATAAGGTTCTTCTCAGCCGTCTAATCTGAAGTATAGCTGGGTAGTGCCAGTAGAGGTTGTATAAGGTTCTTCTCAGCGGTCTAATCTGAAGTATAGCTGGGTCGTGCCAGTAGAGGTTGTATAAGGTTCTTCTCAGCGGTCTAATCTGAAGTATAGCTGGGTCGTGCCAGTAGAGGTTGTATAAGGTTCTTCTCAGCGGTCTAATCTGAAGTATAGCTGGGTAGTGCCAGTAGAGGTTGTATAAGGTTCTTCTCAGCGGTCTAATCTGAAGTATAGCTGGGTCGTGCCAGTAGAGGTTGTATAAGGTTCTTCTCAGCGGTCTAATCTGAAGTATAGCTGGGTAGTGCCAGTAGAGGTTGTATAAGGTTCTTCTCAGCGGTCTAATCTGAAGTATAGCTGGGTAGTGCCAGTAGAGGTTGTATAAGGTTCTTCTCAGCGGTCTAATCTGAAGTATAGCTGGGTAGTGCCAGTAGAGGTTGTATAAGGTTCTTCTCAGCGGTCTAATCTGAAGTATAGCTGGGTAGTGCCAGTAGAGGTTGTATAAGGTTCTTCTCAGCGGTCTAATCTGAAGTATAGCTGGGTAGTGCCAGTAGAGGTTGTATAAGGTTCTTCTCAGCGGTCTAATCTGAAGTATAGCTGGGTAGTGCCAGTAGAGGGTGTATAAGGTTCTTCTCAGCGGTCTAATCTGAAGTATAGCTGGGAAGTGCCAGTAGAAGTTGTATAAGGTTCTTCTCAGCTGTCTAATCTGAAGTATAGCTGGGTAGTGCCAGTAGAGGTTGTATAAGGTTCTTCTCAGCGGTCTAATCTGAAGTATAGCTGGGTCGTGCCAGTAGAGGTTGTATAAGGTTCTTCTCAGAAGTCTAATCTGAAGTATAGCTGGGTCGTGCCAGTAGAGGTTGTATAAGGTTCTTCTCAGCGGTCTAATCTGAAGTATAGCTGGGTAGTGCCAGTAGAGGTTGTATAAGGTTCTTCTCAGCGGTCTAATCTGAAGTATAGCTGGGTAGTGCCAGTAGAGGTTGTATAAGGTTCTTCTCAGCGGTCTAATCTGAAGTACAGCTGGGTAGTGCCAGTAGAGGTTGTATAAGGTTCTTCTCAGCGGTCTAATCTGAAGTATAGCTGGGTCGTGCCAGTAGAGGTTGTATAAGGTTCTTCTCAGCGGTCTAATCTGAAGTATAGCTGGGTAGTGCCAGTAGAGGTTGTATAAGGTTCTTCTCAGCGGTCTAATCTGAAGTATAGCTGGGTCGTGCCAGTAGAGGTTGTATAAGGTTCTTCTCAGCGGTCTAATCTGAAGTATAGCTGGGTAGTGCCAGTAGAGGTTGTATAAGGTTCTTCTCAGCGGTCTAATCTGAAGTATAGCTGGGTAGTGCCAGTAGAGGTTGTATAAGGTTCTTCTCAGCGGTCTAATCTGAAGTATAGCTGGGTAGTGCCAGTAGAGGTTGTATAAGGTTCTTCTCAGCGGTCTAATCTGAAGTATAGCTGGGTAGTGCCAGTAGAGGTTGTATAAGGTTCTTCTCAGCGGTCTAATCTGAAGTATAGCTGGGTCGTGCCAGTAGAGGTTGTATAAGGTTCTTCTCAGCGGTCTAATCTGAAGTATAGCTGGGTAGTGCCAGTAGAGGTTGTATAAGGTTCTTCTCAGCGGTCTAATCTGAAGTATAGCTGGGTAGTGCCAGTAGAGGTTGTATAAGGTTCTTCTCAGCGGTCTAATCTGAAGTATAGCTGGGTAGTGCCAGTAGAGGTTGTATAAGGTTCTTCTCAGCGGTCTAATCTGAAGTATAGCTGGGTAGTGCCAGTAGAGGTTGTATAAGGTTCTTCTCAGCGGTCTAATCTGAAGTATAGCTGGGTAGTGCCAGTAGAGGTTGTATAAGGTTCTTCTCAGCGGTCTAATCTGAAGTATAGCTGGGTAGTGCCAGTAGAGGTTGTATAAGGTTCTTCTCAGCGGTCTAATCTGAAGTATAGCTGGGTAGTGCCAGTAGAGGTTGTATAAGGTTCTTCTCAGCGGTCTAATCTGAAGTATAGCTGGGTAGTGCCAGTAGAGGTTGTATAAGGTTCTTCTCAGCGGTCTAATCTGAAGTATAGCTGGGTGCCAGTGCCAGTAGAGGTTGTATAAGGTTCTTCTCAGCGGTCTAATCTGAAGTATAGCTGGGTAGTGCCAGTAGAGGTTGTATAAGGTTCTTCTCAGCGGTCTAATCTGAAGTATAGCTGGGTAGTGCCAGTAGAGGTTGTATAAGGTTCTTCTCAGCGGTCTAATCTGAAGTATAGCTGGGTAGTGCCAGTAGAGGTTGTATAAGGTTCTTCTCAGCGGTCTAATCTGAAGTATAGCTGGGTAGTGCCAGTAGAGGTTGTATAAGGTTCTTCTCAGCGGTCTAATCTGAAGTATAGCTGGGTAGTGCCAGTAGAGGTTGTATAAGGTTCTTCTCAGCGGTCTAATCTGAAGTATAGCTGGGTAGTGCCAGTAGAGGTTGTATAAGGTTCTTCTCAGCGGTCTAATCTGAAGTATAGCTGGGTCGTGCCAGTAGAGGTTGTATAAGGTTCTTCTCAGCGGTCTAATCTGAAGTATAGCTGGGTAGTGCCAGTAGAGGTTGTATAAGGTTCTTCTCAGCGGTCTAATCTGAAGTATAGCTGGGTAGTGCCAGTAGAGGTTGTATAAAGTTCTTCTCAGCGGTCTAATCTGAAGTATAGCTGGGTCGTGCCAGTAGAGGTTGTATAAGGTTCTTCTCAGCGGTCTAATCTGAAGTATAGCTGGGTAGTGCCAGTAGAGGTTGTATAAGGTTCTTCTCAGCGGTCTAATCTGAAGTATAGCTGGGTAGTGCCAGTAGAGGTTGTATAAGGTTCTTCTCAGCGGTCTAATCTGAAGTATAGCTGGGTAGTGCCAGTAGAGGTTGTATAAGGTTCTTCTCAGCGGTCTAATCTGAAGTATAGCTGGGTAGTGCCACTAGAGGTTGTATAAGGTTCTTCTCAGCGGTCTAATCTGAAGTATAGCTGGGTAGTGCCAGTAGAGGTTGTATAAGGTTCTTCTCAGCGGTCTAATCTGAAGTATAGCTGGGTAGTGCCAGTAGAGGTTGTATAAGGTTCTTCTCAGCGGTCTAATCTGAAGTATAGCTGGGTAGTGCCAGTAGAGGTTGTATAAGGTTCTTCTCAGCGGTCTAATCTGAAGTATAGCTGGGTAGTGCCAGTAGAGGTTGTATAAGGTTCTTCTCAGCGGTCTAATCTGAAGTATAGCTGGGTAGTGCCAGTAGAGGTTGTATAAGGTTCTTCTCAGCGGTCTAATCTGAAGTACAGCTGGGTAGTGCCAGTAGAGGTTGTATAAGGTTCTTCTCAGCGGTCTAATCTGAAGTATAGCTGGGTAGTGCCAGTAGAGGTTGTATAAGGTTCTTCTCAGCGGTCTAATCTGAAGTATAGCTGGGTAGTGCCAGTAGAGGTTGTATAAGGTTCTTCTCAGCGGTCTAATCTGAAGTATAGCTGGGTAGTGCCAGTAGAGGTTGTATAAGGTTCTTCTCAGCGGTCTAATCTGAAGTATAGCTGGGTAGTGCCAGTAGAGGTTGTATAAGGTTCTTCTCAGCGGTCTAATCTGAAGTATAGCTGGGTAGTGCCAGTAGAGGTTGTATAAGGTTCTTCTCAGCGGTCTAATCTGAAGTATAGCTGGGTAGTGCCAGTAGAGGTTGTATAAGGTTCTTCTCAGCGGTCTAATCTGAAGTATAGCTGGGTAGTGCCAGTAGAGGTTGTATAAGGTTCTTCTCAGCGGTCTAATCTGAAGTATAGCTGGGTAGTGCCAGTAGAGGTTGTATAAGGTTCTTCTCAGCGGTCTAATCTGAAGTATAGCTGGGTCGTGCCAGTAGAGGTTGTATAAGGTTCTTCTCAGCGGTCTAATCTGAAGTATAGCTGGGTAGTGCCAGTAGAGGTTGTATAAGGTTCTTCTCAGCGGTCTAATCTGAAGTATAGCTGGGTCGTGCCAGTAGAGGTTGTATAAGGTTCTTCTCAGCGGTCTAATCTGAAGTATAGCTGGGTAGTGCCAGTAGAGGGTGTATAAGGTTCTTCTCAGCGGTCTAATCTGAAGTATAGCTGGGTAGTGCCAGTAGAGGTTGTATAAAGTTCTTCTCAGCGGTCTAATCTGAAGTATAGCTGGGTCGTGCCAGTAGAGGTTGTATAAGGTTCTTCTCAGCGGTCTAATCTGAAGTATAGCTGGGTCGTGCCAGTAGAGGTTGTATAAGGTTCTTCAGCGGTCTCAGCGGTCTAATCTGAAGTATAGCTGGGTAGTGCCAGTAGAGGTTGTATAAGGTTCTTCTCAGCGGTCTAATCTGAAGTATAGCTGGGTAGTGCCAGTAGAGGTTGTATAAGGTTCTTCTCAGCGGTCTAATCTGAAGTATAGCTGGGTAGTGCCAGTAGAGGTTGTATAAGGTTCTTCTCAGCGGTCTAATCTGAAGTATAGCTGGGTAGTGCCAGTAGAGGTTGTATAAGGTTCTTCTCAGCGGTCTAATCTGAAGTATAGCTGGGTAGTGCCAGTAGAGGTTGTATAAGGTTCTTCTCAGCGGTCTAATCTGAAGTATAGCTGGGTAGTGCCAGTAGAGGTTGTATAAGGTTCTTCTCAGCGGTCTAATCTGAAGTATAGCTGGGTAGTGCCAGTAGAGGTTGTATAAGGTTCTTCTCAGCGGTCTAATCTGAAGTATAGCTGGGTAGTGCCAGTAGAGGTTGTATAAGGTTCTTCTCAGCGGTCTAATCTGAAGTATAGCTGGGTAGTGCCAGTAGAGGTTGTATAAGGTTCTTCTCAGCCGTCTAATCTGAAGTATAGCTGGGTAGTGCCAGTAGAGGTTGTATAAGGTTCTTCTCAGCGGTCTAATCTGAAGTATAGCTGGGTAGTGCCAGTAGAGGTTGTATAAGGTTCTTCTCAGCGGTCTAATCTGAAGTATAGCTGGGTAGTGCCAGTAGAGATTGTATAAGGTTCTTCTCAGCGGTCTAATCTGAAGTATAGCTGGGTCGTGCCAGTAGAGGTTGTATAAGGTTCTTCTCAGCGGTCTAATCTGAAGTATAGCTGGGTAGTGCCAGTAGAGGTGTATAAGGTTCTTCTCAGCGGTCTAATCTGAAGTATAGCTGGGTAGTGCCAGTAGAGGTTGTATAAGGTTCTTCTCAGCGGTCTAATCTGAAGTATAGCTGGGTAGTGCCAGTAGAGGTTGTATAAGGTTCTTCTCAGCGGTCTAATCTGAAGTATAGCTGGGTAGTGCCAGTTGTATAAGGTTCTTCTCAGCGGTCTAATAGAGCTGGGTAGTTAGAGGTTGTATAAGGTTCTTCTCAGCGGTCTAATCTGAAGTATAGCTGGGTAGTGCCAGTAGAGGTTGTATAAGGTTCTTCTCAGCGGTCTAATCTGAAGTATAGCTGGGTAGTGCCAGTAGAGGTTGTATAAGGTTCTTCTCAGCGGTCTAATCTGAAGTATAGCTGGGTAGTGCCAGTAGAGGTTGGTTCTTCTCAGCGGTCTAATCTGAAGTATAGCTGGGTAGTGCCAGTAGAGGTTGTATAAGGTTCTTCTCAGCGGTCTAATCTGAAGTATAGCTGGGTAGTGCCAGTAGAGGTTGTATAAGGTTCTTCTCAGCGGTCTAATCTGAAGTAAAGCTGGGTAGTGCCAGTAGAGGTTGTATAAGGTTCTTCTCAGCGGTCTAATCTGAAGTATAGCTGGGTAGTGCCAGTAGAGGTTGTATAAGGTTCTTCTCAGCGGTCTAATCTGAAGTATAGCTGGGTCGTGCCAGTAGAGGTTGTATAAGGTTCTTCTCAGCGGTCTAATCTGAAGTATAGCTGGGTAGTGCCAGTAGAGGTGTATAAGGTTCTTCTCAGCGGTCTAATCTGAAGTATAGCTGGGTAGTGCCAGTAGAGGTTGTATAAAGTTCTTCTCAGCGGTCTAATCTGAAGTATAGCTGGGTAGTGCCAGTAGAGGTTGTATAAGGTTCTTCTCAGCGGTCTAATCTGAAGTATAGCTGGGTAGTGCCAGTAGAGGTTGTATAAGGTTCTTCTCAGCGGTCTAATCTGAAGTATAGCTGGGTAGTGCCAGTAGAGGTTGTATAAGGTTCCTCTCAGCGGTCTAATCTGAAGTATAGCTGGGTAGTGCCAGTAGAGGTTGTATAAGGTTCTTCTCAGCGGTCTAATCTGAAGTATAGCTGGGTAGTGCCAGTAGAGGTTGTATAATGTTCTTCTCAGCGGTCTAATCTGAAGTATAGCTGGGTAGTGCCAGTAGAGGTTGTATAAGGTTCTTCTCAGCGGTCTAATCTGAAGTATAGCTGGGTAGTGCCAGTAGAGGTTGTATAAGGCTCTTCTCAGCGGTCTAATATGAAGTATAGCTGGGTAGTGCCAGTAGAGGTTGTATAAGGTTCTTCTCAGCGGTCTATTCTGAAGTATAGCTGGGTAGTGCCAATAGAGGTTGTATAAGGTTCTTCTCAGCGGTCTAATCTGAAGTATAGCTGGGTAGTGCCAGTAGAGGTTGTATA
Organism: Oncorhynchus keta; assembly: GCF_023373465.1. Classification (NCBI taxonomy): domain Eukaryota; kingdom Metazoa; phylum Chordata; class Actinopteri; order Salmoniformes; family Salmonidae; genus Oncorhynchus; species Oncorhynchus keta. The sequence continues at coordinate 45,862,608 of NC_068445.1, read as the reverse complement.
AGGTTCTTCTCAGCGGTCTAATCTGAAGTATAGCTGGGTAGTGCCAGTAGAGGTTGTATAAGGTTCTTCTCAGCGGTCTAATCTGAAGTATAGCTGGGTAGTGCCAGTAGAGGTTGTATAAGGTTCTTCTCAGCGGTCTAATCTGAAGTATAGCTGGGTAGTGCCAGTAGAGGTTGTATAAGGTTCTTCTCAGCGGTCTAATCTGAAGTATAGCTGAGTAGTGCCAGTAGAGGTTGTATAAGGTTCTTCTCAGCGGTCTAATCTGAAGTATAGCTGGGTAGTGCCAGTAGAGGTTGTATAAGGTTCTTCTCAGCGGTCTAATCTGAAGTATAGCTGGGTAGTGCCAGTAGAGGTTGTATAAGGTTCTTCTCAGCGGTCTAATCTGAAGTATAGCTGGGTAGTGCCAGTAGAGGTTGTATAAGGTTCTTCTCAGCGGTCTAATCTGAAGTATAGCTGGGTAGTGCCAGTAGAGGTTGTATAATGTTCTTCTCAGCGGTCTAATCTGAAGTATAGCTGGGTCGTGCCAGTAGAGGTTGTATAAGGTTCTTCTCAGCGGTCTAATCTGAAGTATAGCTGGGTAGTGCCAGTAGAGGTTGTATAAGGTTCTTCTCAGCGGTCTAATCTGAAGTATAGCTGGGTCGTGCCAGTAGAGGTTGTATAAGGTTCTTCTCAGCGGTCTAATCTGAAGTATAGCTGGGTAGTGCCAGTAGAGGTTGTATAAGGTTCTTCTCAGCGGTCTAATCTGAAGTATAGCTGGGTAGTGCCAGTAGAGGTTGTATAAGGTTCTTCTCAGCGGTCTAATCTGAAGTATAGCTGGGTAGTGCCAGTAGAGGTTGTATAAGGTTCTTCTCAGCGGTCTAATCTGAAGTATAGCTGGGTAGTGCCAGTAGAGGTTGTATAAGGTTCTTCTCAGCGGTCTAATCTGAAGTATAGCTGGGTAGTGCCAGTAGAGGTTGTATAAGGTTCTTCTCAGCGGTCTAATCTGAAGTATAGCTGGGTAGTGCCAGTAGAGGTTGTATAAGGTTCTTCTCAGCGGTCTAATCTGAAGTATAGCTGGGTAGTGCCAGTAGAGGTTGTATAAGGTTCTTCTCAGCGGTCTAATCTGAAGTATAGCTGGGTAGTGCCAGTAGAGGTTGTATAATGTTCTTCTCAGCGGTCTAATCTGAAGTATAGCTGGGTAGTGCCAGTAGAGGTTGTATAATGTTCTTCTCAGCGGTCTAATCTGAAGTATAGCTGGGTCGTGCCAGTAGAGGTTGTATAAGGTTCTTCTCAGCGGTCTAATCTGAAGTATAGCTGGGTAGTGCCAGTAGAGGTTGTATAAGGTTCTTCTCAGCGGTGTAATCTGAAATATAGCTGGGTCGTGCCAGTAGAGGTTGTATAAAGTTCTTCTCAGCCGTCTAATCTGAAGTATAGCTGGGTAGTGCCAGTAGAGGTTGTATAAGGTTCGTCTCAGCGGTCTAATCTGAAGTATAGCTGGGTCGTGCCAGTAGAGGTTGTATAAGGTTCTTCTCAGCGGTCTAATCTGAAGTATAGCTGGGTAGTGCCAGTAGAGGTTGTATAAGGTTCTTCTCAGCGGTCTAATCTGAAGTATAGCTGGGTAGTGCCAGTAGAGGTTGTATAAGGTTCTTCTCAGCGGTCTAATCTGAAGTATAGCTGGGTCGTGCCAGTAGAGGTTGTATAAGGTTCTTCTCAGCGGTCTAATCTGAAGTATAGCTGGGTAGTGCCAGTAGAGGTTGTATAAGGTTCTTCTCAGCGGTCTAATCTGAAGTATAGCTGGGTCGTGCCAGTAGAGGTTGTATAAGGTTCTTCTCAGCGGTCTAATCTGAAGTATAGCTGGGTCGTGCCAGTAGAGGTTGTATAAGGTTCTTCTCAGCGGTCTAATCTGAAGTATAGCTGGGTAGTGCCAGTAGAGGTTGTATAAGGTTCTTCTCAGCGGTCTAATCTGAAGTATAGCTGGGTAGTGCCAGTAGAGGTTGTATAAGGTTCTTCTCAGCGGTCTAATCTGAAGTATAGCTGGGTAGTGCCAGTAGAGGTTGTATAAGGTTCTTTTCAGCGGTCTAATCTGAAGTATAGCTGGGTCGTGCCAGTAGAGGTTGTATAAGGTTCTTCTCAGCGGTCTAATCTGAAGTATAGCTGGGTCGTGCCAGTAGAGGTTGTATAAGGTTCTTCTCAGCGGTCTAATCTGAAGTATAGCTGGGTAGTGCCAGTAGAGGTTGTATAAGGTTCTTCTCAGCGGTCTAATCTGAAGTATAGCTGGGTCGTGCCAGTAGAGGTTGTATAAAGTTCTTCTCAGCCGTCTAATCTGAAGTATAGCTGGGTAGTGCCAGTAGAGGTTGTATAAGGCTCTTCTCAGCGGTCTAATCTGAAGTATAGCTGGGTAGTGCCAGTAGAGGTTGTATAAGGTTCTTCTCAGCGGTCTAATCTGAAGTATAGCTGGGTCGTGCCAGTAGAGGTTGTATAAGGTTCTTCTCAGCGGTCTAATCTGAAGTATAGCTGGGTCGTGCCAGTAGAGGTTGTATAAGGTTCTTCTCAGCGGTCTAATCTGAAGTATAGCTGGGTAGTGCCAGTAGAGGTTGTATAAGGTTCTTCTTCTCAGCGGTCTAATCTGAAGTATAGCTGGGTAGTGCCAGTAGAGGTTGTATAAGGTTCTTCTCAGCGGTGTAATCTGAAATATAGCTGGGTCGTGCCAGTAGAGGTTGTATAAAGTTCTTCTCAGCCGTCTAATCTGAAGTATAGCTGGGTAGTGCCAGTAGAGGTTGTATAAGGTTCTTCTCAGCGGTCTAATCTGAAGTATAGCTGGGTCGTGCCAGTAGAGGTTGTATAAGGTTCTTCTCAGCGGTCTAATCTGAAGTATAGCTGGGTAGTGCCAGTAGAGGTTGTATAAGGTTCTTCTCAGCGGTCTAATCTGAAGTATAGCTGGGTCGTGCCAGTAGAGGTTGTATAAAGTTCTTCTCAGCCGTCTAATCTGAAGTATAGCTGGGTAGTGCCAGTAGAGGTTGTATAAGGTTCTTCTCAGCGGTCTAATCTGAAGTATAGCTGGGTCGTGCCAGTAGAGGTTGTATAAGGTTCTTCTCAGCGGTCTAATCTGAAGTATAGCTGGGTAGTGCCAGTAGAGGTTGTATAAGGTTCTTCTCAGCGGTCTAATCTGAAGTATAGCTGGGTCGTGCCAGTAGAGGTTGTATAAGGTTCTTCTCAGCGGTCTAATCTGAAGTATAGCTGGGTAGTGCCAGTAGAGGTTGTATAAGGTTCTTCTCAGCGGTCTAATCTGAAGTATAGCTGGGTCGTGCCAGTAGAGGTTGTATAAGGTTCTTCTCAGCGGTCTAATCTGAAGTATAGCTGGGTCGTGCCAGTAGAGGTTGTATAAGGTTCTTCTCAGCGGTCTAATCTGAAGTATAGCTGGGTCGTGCCAGTAGAGGTTGTATAAGGTTCTTCTCAGCGGTCTAATCTGAAGTATAGCTGGGTAGTGCCAGTAGAGGTTGTATAAGGTTCTTCTCAGCGGTCTAATCTGAAGTATAGCTGGGTCGTGCCAGTAGAGGTTGTATAAGGTTCTTTTCAGCGGTCTAATCTGAAGTATAGCTGGGTCGTGCCAGTAGAGGTTGTATAAGGTTCTTCTCAGCGGTCTAATCTGAAGTATAGCTGGGTCGTGCCAGTAGAGGTTGTATAAGGTTCTTCTCAGCGGTCTAATCTGAAGTAAAGCTGGGTAGTGCCAGTAGAGGTTGTATAAGGCTCTTCTCAGCGGTCTAATCTGAAGTATAGCTGGGTCGTGCCAGTAGAGGTTGTATAAGGTTCTTCTCAGCGGTCTAATCTGAAGTATAGCTGGGTCGTGCCAGTAGAGGTTGTATAAGGTTCTTCTCAGCGGTCTAATCTGAAGTAAAGCTGGGTAGTGCCAGTAGAGGTTGTATAAGGCTCTTCTCAGCGGTCTAATCTGAAGTATAGCTGGGTCGTGCCAGTAGAGGTTGTATAAGGTTCTTCTCAGCGGTCTAATCTGAAGTATAGCTGGGTAGTGCCAATAGAGGTTGTTTGAAAGTGAATGACAAGACTCCAAACTGGCCATTTCACTTCACAGCCATTATTAGATGGCGAATGTGTCCCAAATGGCACCCTATTCCCTACGTAGTGCACTACATCTGACCAGTACCATAGGGCTCTAGCAGTGCACTACGTAGGGAATAGGGTGCCATTTGGGATGAAAACACAATCACAGCCCTCCCACCCCCACCAACGCTGGGCAGGTTGAGCTGAACATACCGCATGTTCTGATAGTGCCCTCCTCTGTTGACTCCTTCAAAACGTCTAGTTCTGTAAGTGCCCTCCTCTGTTGACTACTTCAAAATGTCAGGGCTTTTTAGCAATTAGCTTCAAATCAAAAGAATCGATGAAAAATGGGTAATTTCAGCCGGACGAGACACAGACCTGGACTTGAAATCGATAGATAGTTTTTCCAAAACGCCATTGAAAGCTATGGTTTTACACGCACAGCAAAGACATGAAGAGAGGTGATTTCCATTCCGTACACCTCTTGGTCAGAATGACACAGCTATTAAGTCTAAAGCTTTAAAAGGGAAAGTTGCCTGCCCTTCCCAAAAATAATATATATTTTCTCCCTCTCTCTCTCTCTCTCTCTCTCTCTCTCTCTCTCTCTCTCTCTCTCTCTCTCTTTCTCTCTCTCTCTCTCTCTCTCTCTCTCTCTCTCTCTCTCTCTCTCTCTGTCTCTCTCTCTCTCCCTCTCTCTCTCTGTCTCTCTCTCTCTCCTCTCTCTCTCTCTCTCTAACTCTCTCTCTCTCTCTCTCTCTCCTCTCTCTCTCTCTCTCTCTCTCTCTCTCTCTCTCTCTCTCTCTCTCTCTCTCTCTCTCTCTCTCTCTGTCTCTCTCTCTCTCCCTCTCTCTCTCTCTCTCTCTCTCTCTCTCTCTCTCTCTCTCTCTCTCTCTCTCTCTCTCTCTCTCTCTCTCTCTCTCTCTCTCTGTCTCTCTCTCTCTCTCTCTCTCTCTCTCTCTCTCTTTCTCCACTGTCTCCACTGTCTGAGTTGTCACGGTGAAGGGAAGGTTGGGATTGATTGTGCATTGAGGTGCATTGAAGTGACAGATGTTGAATAAATCCTCTGGATCTGCCTTGATGTCTGATGGCTGGGCCCTGGTCTTAACCTTGGATATGTCTGGGCCCTGGTCTTAACCTTGGATATATCTGGGCCCTGGTCTTAACCTTGGATATGTCTGGGCCCTGGTCTTAACCTTGGATATGTCTGGGCCCTGGTCTTAACCTTGGAAATATCTGATGGCTGGGCCCTGGTCTTAACCTTGATATATCTGATGGCTGGGCCCTGGTCTTAACCTTGGATATATCTGATGGCTGGGCCCTGGTTTTAACCTTGGATATGTCTGGGCCCTGGTTTTAACCTTGGATATGTCTGATGTCTGGGCCATGCTCTTAACCTTGGATATGTCTGGGCCCTGGTCTTAACTTTGGATATATCTGATGGCTGGGCCCTGGTGTTAACCTTGGATATGTCTGGGCCCTGGTCTTAACCTTGATATATCTGATGGCTGGGCCCTGGTCTTAACCTTGGATATATCTGATGGCTGGGCCCTGGTCTTAACCTTGATATGTCTGGGCCCTGGTCTTAACCTTGGATATGTCTGGGCCCTGGTCTTAACCTTGGAAATATCTGATGGCTGGGCCCTGGTCTTAACCTTGATATATCTGATGGCTGGGCCCTGGTCTTAACCTTGGATATATCTGATGGCTGGGCCCTGGTCTTAACCTTGGATATGTCTGGGCCCTGGTCTTAACCTTGATATATCTGATGGCTGGGCCCTGGTCTTAACCTTGGATATGTCTGGGTCCTGGTCTTAACTTTGGATATATCTGATGGCTGGGCCCTGGTCTTAACCTTGGATATGTCTGGGCCCTGGTCTTAACCTTGATATATCTGATGGCTGGGCCCTGGTCTTAACCTTGGATATATCTGATGGCTGGGCCCTGGTCTTAACCTTGGATATATCTGATGGCTGGGCCCTGGTCTTAACCTTGATATGTCTGGGCCCTGGTCTTAACCTTGATATAACTGATGGCTGGGCCCTGGTCTTAACCTTGGATATATCTGATGGCTGGGCCCTGGTCTTAACCTTGGATATATCTGATGGCTGGGCCCTGGTCTTAACCTTGGATATATCTGATGGCTGGGCCCTGGTCTTAACCTTGGATATGTCTGGGCCCTGGTCTTAACCTTGGATATATCTGATGGCTGGGCCCTGGTCTTAACTTTGGATATATCTGATGGCTGGGCACTGGTCTTAACCTTGGATATATATGATGCCTGGGCCCTGGTCTTAACCTTGGATATATCTGATGGCTGGGCCCTGGTTTTAACCTTGGATATGTCTGGGCCCTGGTTTTAACCTTGGATATGTCTGATGTCTGGGCCATGCTCTTAACCTTGGATATGTCTGACGGCTGTGCAGTGAGTGAGATGTTGTGGAAGCTTGGAACTCAGTGAGATGATGTGGAGGCTTGGGACTCAGTGAGATGATGTGGAAGCTTGGGACTCAGTGAGATAATGTTGAGGCGTGGGACTCAGTAAGTGAGATAATGTGGAGGACTGGGACTCAGTGAGATGATATAGAGTTTTGGGACTCAGTGAGATGATATAGAGTCTTGGGACTCAGTGAGATGATGTGGACGAATGGCACTCAGTGAGATGATATAGAGTCTTGGGACTCAGTGAGATGATATAGAGTCTTGGGACTCAGTGAGATGATGTTCGAGTCTTGGCACTCAGTGAGATGATGTTCGAGTCTTGGCACTCAGTGAGATGATATAGAGTCTTGGGACTCAGTGAGATGATATAGAGTCTTGGGACTCAGTGAGATGATATAGAGTCTTGGGACTCAGTGAGATGATATAGAGTCTTGGGACTCAGTGAGATGATGTTCGAGTCTTGGGACTCAGTGAGATGATGTTCGAGTCTTGGGACTCAGTGAAATGATATAGAGGCTTGGGACTCAGTGAGATGATGTTCGAGTCTTGGGACTCAGTGAGATGATATAGAGTCTTGGGACTCAGTGAAATGATATAGAGTCTTGGGACTCAGTGAAATGATATAGAGTCTTGGGACTCAGTGAAATGATATAGAGTCTTGGGACTCAGTGAGATGATATAGAGTCTTGGGACTCAGTGAAATTATATAGAGTCTTGGGACTCAGTGAGATAATGTGGACTAATGGCACTCAGTGAGATGATATAGAGTCTTGGGACTCAGTGAAATGATATAGAGTCTTGGGACTCAGTGAGATGATATAGAGTCTTGGGACTCAGTGAGATGATATAGAGTCTTGGGACTCAGTGAAATGATATAGAGTCTTGGGACTCAGTGAGATGATATAGAGTCTTGGGACTCAGTGAAATGATATAGAGTCTTGGGACTCAGTGAGATGATATAGAGTCTTGGGACTCAGTGAGATGATGTTCGAGTCTTGGGACTCAGTGAGATGATATAGAGTCTTGGGACTCAGTGAGATGATATAGAGTCTTGGGACTCAGTGAGATGATATAGAGTCTTGGGACTCAGTGAGATGATATAGAGTCTTGGGACTCAGTGAAATGATATAGAGTCTTGGGACTCAGTGAGATGATGTAGAGTCTTGGGACTCAGTGAGATAATGTGGACTAATGGCACTCAGTGAGATTATATAGAGTCTTGGGACTCAGTGAGATGATATAGAGTCTTGGGACTCAGTGAGATAATGTGGACTAATGGCACTCAGTGAGATGATATAGAGTCTTGGGACTCAGTGAAATGATATAGAGTCTTGGGACTCAGTGAGATGATATAGAGTCTTGGCACTCAGTGAGATGATATAGAGTCTTGGGACTCAGTGAAATTATATAGAGTCTTGGCACTCAGTGAGATGATATAGAGTCTTGGGACTCAGTGAGATGATATAGAGTCTTGGGACTCAGCGAAATGATATAGAGTCTTGGGACTCAGTGAAATGATATAGAGTCTTGGGACTCAGTGAAATGATATAGAGTCTTGGCACTCAGTGAGATGATATAGAGTCTTGGCACTCAGTGAGATGATGTAGAGTCTTGGGACTCAGTGAGATGATGTTCGAGTCTTGGCACTCAGTGAGATGATATAGAGTCTTGGGACTCAGTGAGATGATGTAGAGTCTTGGGACTCAGTGAGATGATGTAGAGTCTTGGCACTCAGTGAGATGATATAGAGTCTTGGGACTCAGTGAGATGATATAGAGTCTTGGGACTCAGTGAGATGATATAGAGTCTTGGGACTCAGTGAGATGATATAGAGTCTTGGGACTCAGTGAGATGATATAGAGTCTTGGGACTCAGTGAGATGATGTTAGAGTCTTGGGACTCAGTGAGATGATGTTGAGATGAGTCTTGGGACTCAGTGAAATGATATAGAGGCTTGGGACTCAGTGAGATGATGTTCGAGTCTTGGGACTCAGTGAGATGATGTTCGAGTCTTGGGACTCAGTGAAATGATATAGAGTCTTGGGACTCAGTGAGATGATGATATAGAGTCTTGGGACTCAGTGAGATGATATAGAGTCTTGGGACTCAGTGAAATGATATAGAGTCTTGGGACTCAGTGAAATGATATAGAGTCTTGGGACTCAGTGAAATGATATAGAGTCTTGGGACTCAGTGAGATGATATAGAGTCTTGGGACTCAGTGAAAGTCTTTATATAGAGTCTTGGGACTCAGTGAGATAATGTGGACTAATGGCACTCAGTGAGATGATATAGAGTCTTGGGACTCAGTGAAATGATATAGAGTCTTGGGACTCAGTGAGATGATATAGAGTCTTGGGACTCAGTGAGATGATATAGAGTCTTGGGACTCAGTGAAATGATATAGAGTCTTGGGACTCAGTGAGATGATATAGAGTCTTGGGACTCAGTGAAATGATATAGAGTCTTGGGACTCAGTGAGATGATATAGAGTCTTGGGACTCAGTGAGATGATGTTCGAGTCTTGGGACTCAGTGAGATGATATAGAGTCTTGGGACTCATTGAGATGATGTAGAGTCTTGGGACTCAGTGAAATGATGTTCGAGTCTTGGGACTCAGTGAGATGATATAGAGTCTTGGGACTCAGTGAGATGATATAGAGTCTTGGGACTCAGTGAGATGATGTAGAGTCTTGGGACTCAGTGAGATGATGTGGAGTAATGGCACTCAGTGAGATGATATAGAGTCTTGGGACTCAGTGAGATGATATAGAGTCTTGGGACTCAGTGAGATAATGTGGACTAATGGCACTCAGTGAAATGATATAGAGTCTTGGGACTCAGTGAGATGATATAGAGTCTTGGGACTCAGTGAGATGATATAGAGTCTTGGGACTCAGTGAGATGATATAGAGTCTTGGGACTCAGTGAAATTATATAGAGTCTTGGCACTCAGTGAGATGATATAGAGTCTTGGCACTCAGTGAGATGATATAGAGTCTTGGGACTCAGTGAGATGATATAGAGTCTTGGGACTCAGCGAAATGATATAGAGTCTTGGGACTCAGTGAAATTATATAGAGTCTTGGCACTCAGTGAGATGATATAGAGTCTTGGCACTCAGTGAGATGATGTAGAGTCTTGGGACTCAGTGAGATGATGTTCGAGTCTTGGCACTCAGTGAGATGATATAGAGTCTTGGGACTCAGTGAGATGATGTAGAGTCTTGGGACTCAGTGAGATGATGTAGAGTCTTGGCACTCAGTGAGATGATATAGAGTCTTGGGACTCAGTGAGATGATATAGAGTCTTGGGACTCAGTGAGATGATATAGAGTCTTGGGACTCAGTGAGATGATATAGAGTCTTGGGACTCAGTGAGATGATATAGAGTCTTGGGACTCAGTGAGATGATGTTCGAGTCTTGGGACTCAGTGAGATGATGTTCGAGTCTTGGGACTCAGTGAAATGATATAGAGGCTTGGGACTCAGTGAGATGATGTTCGAGTCTTGGGACTCAGTGAGATGATATAGAGTCTTGGGACTCAGTGAAATGATATAGAGTCTTGGGACTCAGTGAAATGATATAGAGTCTTGGGACTCAGTGAAATGATATAGAGTCTTGGGACTCAGTGAGATGATATAGAGTCTTGGGACTCAGTGAAATGATATAGAGTCTTGGGACTCAGTGAGATGATATAGAGTCTTGGGACTCAGTGAAATGATATAGAGTCTTGGCACTCAGTGAGATGATATAGAGTCTTGGGACTCAGTGAGATGATATAGAGTCTTGGGACTCAGTGAGATGATATAGAGTCTTGGGACTCATTGAGATGATATAGAGTCTTGGGACTCAGTGAAATGATGTTAGAGTCTTGGGACTCAGTGAGATGATATAGAGTCTTGGGACTCAGTGAAATGATATAGAGTCTTGGGACTCAGTGAAATGATATAGAGTCTTGGGACTCAGTGAAATGATATAGAGTCTTGGGACTCAGTGAGATGATATAGAGTCTTGGGACTCAGTGAAATTATATAGAGTCTTGGGACTCAGTGAGATAATGTAGGACTTGGGACTCATTGAGATGATGTAGAGTCTTGGGACTCAGTGAAATGATGTTCGAGTCTTGGGACTCAGTGAGATGATATAGAGTCTTGGGACTGAGTGAGATGATATAGAGTCTTGGGACTCAGTGAGATGATATAGAGTCTTGGGACTCAGTGAGATGATGTTCGAGTCTTGGGACTCAGTGAGATGATGTTCGAGTCTTGGGACTCAGTGAGATGATATAGAGTCTTGGGACTCAGTGAAATGATATAGAGTCTTGGGACTCAGTGAGATGATGTTCGAGTCTTGGGACTCAGTGAGATGATGTTCGAGTCTTGGGACTCAGTGAGATGATATAGAGTCTTGGGACTCAGTGAGATGATGTTAGAGTCTTGGGACTCAGTGAGATGATATAGAGTCTTGGGACTCAGTGAGATGATATAGAGTCTTGGGACTCAGTGAGATGATATAGAGTCTTGGGACTCAGTGAGATGATATAGAGTCTTGGGACTCAGTGAGATGATATAGAGTCTTGGGACTCAGTGAGATGATGTTCGAGTCTTGGGACTCGGTGAGATGATATAGAGTCTTGGGACTCAGTGAGATGATATAGAGTCTTGGGACTCAGTGAGATGATATAGAGTCTTGGGACTCAGTGAGATGATATAGAGTCTTGGGACTCAGTGAGATGATATAGAGTCTTGGGACTCAGTGAGATGATATAGAGTCTTGGGACTCAGTGAGATGATGTTAGAGTCTTGGGACTCAGTGAAATGATGTTCGAGTCTTGGGACTCAGTGAGATGATATAGAGTCTTGGGACTCAGTGAGATGATATAGAGTCTTGGGACTCAGTGAGATGATATAGAGTCTTGGGACTCAGTGAGATGATATAGAGTCTTGGGACTCAGTGAGATGATGTTAGAGTCTTGGGACTCAGTGAGATGATATAGAGTCTTGGGACTCAGTGAAATGATATAGAGTCTTGGGACTCAGTGAGATGATATAGAGTCTTGGGACTCAGTGAGATGATGTTCGAGTCTTGGGACTCAGTGAGATGATATAGAGTCTTGGGACTCAGTGAGATGAAGTTCGAGTCTTGGGACTCAGTGAAATGATATAGAGTCTTGGGACTCAGTGAGATGATATAGAGTCTTGGGACTCAGTGAGATGATATAGAGTCTTGGGACTCAGTGAGATGATATAGAGTCTTGGGACTCAGTGAGATGATATAGAGTCTTGGGACTCAGTGAGATGATGTTCGAGTCTTGGGACTCGGTGAGATGATATAGAGTCTTGGGACTCAGTGAGATGATATAGAGTCTTGGGACTCAGTGAGATGATATAGAGTCTTGGGACTCAGTGAGATGATATAGAGTCTTGGGACTCAGTGAGATGATATAGAGTCTTGGGACTCAGTGAGATGATATAGAGTCTTGGGACTCAGTGAGATGATATAGAGTCTTGGGACTCAGTGAGATGATATAGAGTCTTGGGACTCAGTGAGATGATGATTAGAGTCTTGGGACTCAGTGAGATGATATAGAGTCTTGGCACTCAGTGAGATGATATAGAGTCTTGGGACTCAGTGAGATGATATAGAGTCTTGGGACTCAGTGAGATGATATAGAGTCTTGGGACTCAGTGAGATGATATAGAGTCTTGGGACTCAGTGAGATGATATAGAGTCTTGGGACTCAGTGAAATGATATAGAGTCTTGGGACTCAGTGAGATGATATAGAGTCTTGGGACTCAGTGAGATGATATAGAGTCTTGGGACTCAGTGAGATGATATAGAGTCTTGGGACTCAGTGAGATGATATAGAGTCTTGGGACTCAGTGAGATGATGAGTCTTGGGACTCAGTGAGATGATATAGAGTCTTGGGACTCAGTGAAATGATATAGAGTCTTGGGACTCAGTGAAATGATATAGAGTCTTGGGACTCAGTGAAATGATATAGAGTCTTGGGACTCAGTGAGATGATATAGAGTCTTGGGACTCAGAGATGAAAGTTGGGACTCATAGAGTCTTGGGAGTCTTGGGACTCAGTGAGATAATGTGGACTAATGGCACTCAGTGAGATGATATAGAGTCTTGGGACTCAGTGAAATGATATAGAGTCTTGGGACTCAGTGAGATGATATAGAGTCTTGGGACTCAGTGAAATGATATAGAGTCTTGGGACTCAGTGAGATGATATAGAGTCTTGGGACTCAGTGAAATGATATAGAGTCTTGGCACTCAGTGAGATGATATAGAGTCTTGGGACTCAGTGAGATGATGTTCGAGTCTTGGGACTCAGTGAGATGATATAGAGTCTTGGGACTCATTGAGATGATGTAGAGTCTTGGGACTCAGTGAAATGATGTTCGAGTCTTGGGACTCAGTGAGATGATATAGAGTCTTGGGACTGAGTGAGATGATATAGAGTCTTGGGACTCAGTGAGATGATATAGAGTCTTGGGACTCAGTGAGATGATGTTCGAGTCTTGGGACTCAGTGAGATGATGTTCGAGTCTTGGGACTCAGTGAAGATGATATAGAGTCTTGGGACTCAGTGAGATGAGTCTTGGGACTCAGTGGACTAATGGACTCAGTGAGATGATATAGAGTCTTGGGACTCAGTGAAATGATATAGAGTCTTGGGACTCAGTGAGATGATATAGAGTCTTGGGACTCAGTGAAATGATATAGAGTCTTGGGACTCAGTGAGATGATATAGAGTCTTGGGACTCAGTGAAATGATATAGAGTCTTGGGACTCAGTGAGATGATATAGAGTCTTGGGACTCAGTGAGATGATGTTCGAGTCTTGGGACTCAGTGAGATGATATAGAGTCTTGGGACTCATTGAGATGATGTAGAGTCTTGGGACTCAGTGAAATGATGTTCGAGTCTTGGGACTCAGTGAGATGATATAGAGTCTTGGGACTCAGTGAGATGATATAGAGTCTTGGGACTCAGTGAGATGATATAGAGTCTTGGGACTCAGTGAGATGATATAGAGTCTTGGGACTCAGTGAAATGATGTTAGAGTCTTGGGACTCAGTGAGATGATATAGAGTCTTGGGACTCAGTGAGATGATATAGAGTCTTGGGACTCAGTGAGATGATAGAGTCTTCAGTGAGATGAGTCTTGGGACTCAGTGAGATGATGTTCGAGTCTTGGGACTCAGTGAGATGATATAGAGTCTTGGGACTCAGTGAGATGATATAGAGTCTTGGGACTCAGTGAGATGATATAGAGTCTTGGGACTCAGTGAGATGATATAGAGTCTTGGGACTCAGTGAGATGATATAGAGTCTTGGGACTCAGTGAGATGATATAGAGTCTTGGGACTCAGTGAGATGATATAGAGTCTTGGGACTCAGTGAGATGATGTAGAGTCTTGGGACTCGGTGAGATGATATAGAGTCTTGGGACTCAGTGAGATGATATAGAGTCTTGGGACTCAGTGAGATGATATAGAGTCTTGGGACTCAGTGAGATGATATAGAGTCTTGGGACTCAGTGAGATGATATAGAGTCTTGGGACTCAGTGAGATGATATAGAGTCTTGGGACTCAGTGAGATGATATAGAGTCTTGGGACTCAGTGAAATGATATAGAGTCTTGGGACTCAGTGAGATGATGTAGAGTCTTGGGACTCAGTGAGATAATGTGGACTAATGGCACTCAGTGAGATGATATAGAGTCTTGGGACTCAGTGAGATGATATAGAGTCTTGGGACTCAGTGAGATAATGTGGACTAATGGCACTCAGTGAAATGATATAGAGTCTTGGGACTCAGTGAGATGATATAGAGTCTTGGGACTCAGTGAGATGATGTTCGAGTCTTGGGACTCAGTGAGATGATATAGAGTCTTGGGACTCAGTGAGATGAAGTTCGAGTCTTGGGACTCAGTGAAATGATATAGAGTCTTGGGACTCAGTGAGATGATATAGAGTCTTGGGACTCAGTGAGATGATATAGAGTCTTGGGACTCAGTGAGATGATATAGAGTCTTGGGACTCAGTGAGATGATATAGAGTCTTGGGACTCAGTGAGATGATGTTCGAGTCTTGGGACTCAGTGAGATGATATAGAGTCTTAGGACTCAGTGAAATGATATAGAGTCTTGGGACTCAGTGAGATGATGTAGAGTCTTGGGACTCAGTGAGATGATATAGAGTCTTGGGACTCAGTGAGATGATGTTCGAGTCTTGGGACTCAGTGAGATGATGTGGACTAATGGCACTCAGTGAGATGATATAGAGTCTTGGGACTCAGTGAGATGATATAGAGTCTTGGGACTCAGTGAGATGATATAGAGTCTTGGGACTCAGTGAGATGATATAGAGTCTTGGCACTCAGTGAGATGATATAGAGTCTTGGGACTCAGTAAGATGATGTTCGAGTCTTGGGACTCAGTGAGATGATATAGAGTCTTGGGACTCAGTGAGATGATATAGAGTCTTGGGACTCAGTGAGATGATATAGAGTCTTGGGACTCAGTGAGATGATGTTAGAGTCTTGGGACTCAGTGAGATGATATAGAGTCTTGGGACTCAGTGAGATGATATAGAGTCTTGGGACTCAGTGAGATGATATAGAGTCTTGGGACTCAGTGAGATGATATAGAGTCTTGGGACTCAGTGAGATGATATAGAGTCTTGGGACTCAGTGAGATGATGTTCGAGTCTTGGGACTCAGTGAGATGATATAGAGTCTTGGGACTCAGTGAGATGATATAGAGTCTTGGGACTCAGTGAGATGATATAGAGTCTTGGGACTCAGTGAGATGATATAGAGTCTTGGGACTCAGTGAGATGATGTTCGAGTCTTGGGACTCAGTGAGATGATGTTCGAGTCTTGGGACTCAGTGAGATGATATAGAGTCTTGGGACTCAGTGAAATGATATAGAGTCTTGGGACTCAGTGAGATGATGTTCGAGTCTTGGGACTCAGTGAGATGATGTTCGAGTCTTGGGACTCAGTGAGATGATATAGAGTCTTGGGACTCAGTGAGATGATGTTCGAGTCTTGGGACTCAGTGAGATGATATAGAGTCTTGGGACTCAGTGAGATGATATAGAGTCTTGGGACTCAGTGAGATGATATAGAGTCTTGGGACTCAGTGAGATGATATAGAGTCTTGGGACTCAGTGAGATGATATAGAGTCTTGGGACTCAGTGAGATGATGTTCGAGTCTTGGGACTCAGTGAGATGATATAGAGTCTTGGGACTCAGTGAGATGATATAGAGTCTTGGGACTCAGTGAGATGATATAGAGTCTTGGGACTCAGTGAGATGATATAGAGTCTTGGGACTCAGTGAGATGATATAGAGTCTTGGGACTCAGTCTTGGGATGATATAGAGTCTTGGGACTCAGTGAGATGATATAGAGTCTTGGGACTCAGTGAGATGATATAGAGTCTTGGGACTCAGTGAGATGATATAGAGTCTTGGGACTCAGTGAGATAATGTGGACTAATGGACTCAGTGAGATGATATAGAGTCTTGGGACTCAGTGAGATGATATAGAGTCTTGGGACTCAGTGAGATAATGTGGACTCAGTGAGATGATATAGGTCTTGGGACTCAGTGAGATGATATAGAGTCTTGGGACTCAGTGAGATGATATAGAGTCTTGGGACTCAGTGAGATGATATAGAGTCTTTCAGTGAGATGATATAGAGTCTTGGGACTCAGTGAGATGATATAGAGTCTTGGGACTCAGTGAGATGATATAGAGTCTTGGGACTCAGTGAAATGATATAGAGTCTTGGGACTCAGTGAGATGATATAGAGTCTTGGGACTCAGTGAGATGATATAGAGTCTTGGGACTCAGTGAGATGATATAGAGTCTTGCGACTCAGTGAGATGATATAGAGTCTTGGGACTCAGTGAGATGATGTTCGAGTCTTGGGACTCAGTGAGATGATATAGAGTCTTAGGACTCAGTGAAATGATATAGAGTCTTGGGACTCAGTGAGATGATGTAGAGTCTTGGGACTCAGTGAGATGATATAGAGTCTTGGGACTCAGTGAGATGATGTTCGAGTCTTGGGACTCAGTGAGATGATGTGGACTAATGGCACTCAGTGAGATGATATAGAGTCTTGGGACTCAGTGAGATGATATAGAGTCTTGGGACTCAGTGAGATGATATAGAGTCTTGGGACTCAGTGAGATGATATAGAGTCTTGGCACTCAGTGAGATGATATAGAGTCTTGGGACTCAGTAAGATGATGTTCGAGTCTTGGCACTCAGTGAGATGATATAGAGTCTTGGGACTCAGTGAGATGATGTTCGAGTCTTGGCACTCAGTGAGATGATATAGAGTCTTGGGACTCAGTGAGATGATGTTCGAGTCTTGGGACTCAGTGAGATGATATAGAGTCTTGGGACTCGGTGAGATGATATAGAGTCTTGGCACTCAGTGAGATGATATAGAGTCTTGGGACTCAGTGAGATGATGTTCGAGTCTTGGCACTCAGTGAGATGATATAGAGTCTTGGGACTCAGTGAGATGATGTTCGAGTCTTGGGACTCAGTGAGATGATATAGAGTCTTGGCACTCAGTGAGATGATATAGAGTCTTGGGACTCAGTGAGATGATGTTCGAGTCTTGGCACTCAGTGAGATGATATAGAGTCTTGGGACTCAGTGAGATGATGTTCGAGTCTTGGGACTCAGTGAGATGATATAGAGTCTTGGGACTCAGTGAGATGATATAGAGTCTTGGGACTCAGTGAGATGATATAGAGTCTTGGGACTCAGTGAGATGATATAGAGTCTTGGGACTCAGTGAAATGATATAGAGTCTTGGGACTCAGTGAGATGATATAGAGTCTTGGGACTCAGTGAGATGATATAGAGTCTTGGAACTCAGTGAGATGATATAGAGTCTTGGAACTCAGTGAGATGATATAGAGTCTTGGGACTCTTATACTTTGGATGCTGATTTATGGTTGTTGACCAGGGGATGTTATATTTTTCATGGTCACAGGGGCCCATGAGATTCCCTGTTGACAGTTCCCAAGACGATTGCTGGACAAATAGATTGTGTGGGTTGAGAAACAGAAGGGTTCTGATTGGGTAGGGTATGTCTGGGTTCCCTCCACAATAGAGCTAAATCCATGGATCAGACAGAAGTGATCTGGTAGGCAGTGACCACATTGTCCAGAGACAGCATGGGATGTGTGATTCACAGTAGGACAGTGAAGAGGATCATCCTTCTAGCCATTGTAAGGATTTTAGAAGTTTGTTTTCCTCCTTTCTTGAGATCAACTTTCCATATATCCTTGGAGAAGACATGGCATCTTCTCTATGGATCAACTTCCCATGTACTGGGGGGAGACATGGCCTTTTCTCTATGGATCTACTTTCCATGTACTGAGGGGAGACATGGCCTCTTCTCTATGGATCTATTTTCCATGTACTGAGGGGAGACATGGCCTCTTCTCTATGGATCTACTTTCCATGTACTGAGGGGAGACATGGCCTCTTCTCTATGGATCTACTTTCCATGTACTGAGGGGAGACATGGCCTCTTCTCTATGGATCTACTTTCCATGTACTGAGGGGAGACATGGCCTCTTCTCTATGGATCTACTTTCCATGTACTGAGGGGAGACATGGCCTCTTCTCTATGGATCTACTTTCCATGTACTGAGGGGAGACATGGCCTCTTCTCTATGGATCTACTTTCCATGTACTGAGGGGAGACATGGCCTCTTCTCTATGGATCTACTTTCCATGTACTGAGGGGAGACATGGCCTCTTCTCTATGGATCTACTTTCCATGTACTGAGGGGAGACATGGCCTCTTCTCTATGGATCTACTTTCCATGTACTGGGGGGAGACATGGCCTCTTCTCTATGGATCTACTTTCCATGTACTGGGGGGAGACATGGCCTCTTCTCTATTCATGCACCAGCTGTTTTTTACAAATGTACACAGACTGCCACCCCTGGACTCACCGGAGGCCGCAGCATAATACCCGCCAGCCACGACTCAGTGAAACATTTGACATTACAGATTTTAATGCCTTGTTGGTAGGATACTCGTGATCGTAGCTCGTATATTTTGTTATCCAATGATCGTACGTTGGCTAATAGGTCTCGCCGTCGGATCCTTACAAGGCACCCGGACCTACGTCCCCGATAACTCCGTCTCCTTCTCCTGCGAATGACGGGGATGTTGACCTACGTCCCCGATAACTCCGTCTCCTTCTCCTGCGAATGACGGGGATGTTGACCTACGTCCCCGATAACTCCGTCTCCTTCTCCTGCGAATGACGGGGATGTTGGCCTTGTCTGAAGTAAATCCTTTGCGTCTGACTCGTGAAAGAAAAACTCTTTGTCCAGCACGAGGTGAGTAATCGCTGTCCTGATATCTAGAAGCTCTTTAGGTGGCAGAAACATTATGTGACAAAATAAGTTATAAATAAGGCTAAAAAAAACACACACAATTGGTTAAGAGCTCGTAAACGGCAGACATCTCCTCCGGCTCAATTCTATCAGAATGTTGATCACAGATCTAGTCAGAATGTTGATCACAGATCTAGTCAGAACGTTGATCACAGATCTAGTCAGAACGTTGATCACAGATCTAGTCAGAACGTTGATCACAGATCTAGTCAGAACGTTGATCACAGATCTAGTCAGAACGTTGATCACAGATCTAGTCAGAACGTTGATCACAGATCTAGTCAGAATGTTGATCACAGATCTAGTCAGAACGTTGATCACAGATCTAGTCAGAATGTTGATCACAGATCTAGTCAGAATGTTGATCACAGATCTAGTCAGAACGTTGATCACAGATCTAGTCAGCATGTTGATCACAGATCTAGTCAGAATGTTGCTCACAGATCTAGTCAGAACGTTGATCACAGATCTAGTCAGAACGTTGATCACAGATCTAGTCAGAATGTTGATCACAGATCTAGTCAGCATGTTGATCACAGATCTAGTCAGAATGTTGATCACAGATCTAGTCAGAACGTTGATCACAGATCTAGTCAGCATGTTGATCACAGATCTAGTCAGAACGTTGATCACAGATCTAGTCAGAACGTTGATCACAGATCTAGTCAGAATGTTGATCACAGATCTAGTCAGCATGTTGATCACAGATCTAGTCAGAATGTTGATCACAGATCTAGTCAGAATGTTGATCACAGATCTAGTCAGAACGTTGATCACAGATCTAGTCAGAATGTTGATCACAGATCTAGTCAGAACGTTGATCACAGATCTAGTCAGAAAGTTGATCACAGATCTAGTCAGCATGTTGATCACAGATCTAGTCAGCATGTTGATCACAGATCTAGTCAGAACGTTGATCACAGATCTAGTCAGAATGTTGATCACAGATCAAGTCAGCATGTTGATCACAGATCTAGTCAGCATGTTGATCACAGATCTAGTCAGAATGTTGATCACAGATCAGTCAGAACGTTGATATCACAGATCTAGTCAGAATGTTGATCACAGATCAGTCAGAACGTTGATATCACAGATCTAGTCAGAATGTTGATCACAGATCAGTCAGAACGTTGATATCACAGATCTAGTCAGAATGTTGATCACAGATCAGTCAGAACGTTGATCACAGATCTAGTCAGAACGTTGATCACAGATCTAGTCAGAATGTTGATCACAGATCTAGTCAGAATGTTGATCACAGATCTAGTCAGAATGTTGATCACAGATCTAGTCAGAACGTTGATCACAGATCTAGTCAGAACGTTGATCACAGATCTAGTCAGAATGTTGATCACAGATCTAGTCAGAACATTGATCACAGATCTAGTCAGAATGTTGATCACAGATCTAGTCAGAATGTTGATCACAGATCTAGTCAGAACGTTGATCACAGATCTAGTCAGCATGTTGATCACAGATCTAGTCAGAATGTTGATCACAGATCTAGTCAGAACGTTGATCACAGATCTAGTCAGAACGTTGATCACAGATCTAGTCAGAATGTTGATCACAGATCTAGTCAGCATGTTGATCACAGATCTAGTCAGAATGTTGATCACAGATCTAGTCAGAACGTTGATCACAGATCTAGTCAGCATGTTGATCACAGATCTAGTCAGAACGTTGATCACAGATCTAGTCAGAACGTTGATCACAGATCTAGTCAGAATGTTGATCACAGATCTAGTCAGCATGTTGATCACAGATCTAGTCAGAATGTTGATCACAGATCTAGTCAGAATGTTGATCACAGATCTAGTCAGAATGTTGATCACAGATCTAGTCAGAATGTTGATCACAGATCTAGTCAGTCAGAACGTTGATCACAGATCTAGTCAGAAATGTTGATCACAGATCTAGTCAGCATGTTGATCACAGATCTAGTCAGCATGTTGATCACAGATCTAGTCAGAACGTTGATCACAGATCTAGTCAGAATGTTGATCACAGATCTAGTCAGCATGTTGATCACAGATCTAGTCAGCATGTTGATCACAGATCTAGTCAGCATGTTGATCACAGATCAGTCAGAACGTTGATATCACAGATCTAGTCAGAATGTTGATCACAGATCAGTCAGAATGTTGATATCACAGATCTAGTCAGAATGTTGATCACAGATCAGTCAGAACGTTGATATCACAGTCAGCAGGCAGCATGTTGATCACAGATCTAGTCAGCATGTTGATATCACAGATCTAGTCAGCATGTTGATCACAGATCTAGTCAGAATGTTGATATCACAGATCTAGTCAGCATGTTGATCACAGATCTAGTCAGAGCGTTGATATCACAGATCTAGTCAGCATGTTGATCACAGATCTAGTCAGAATGTTGATATCACAGATCTAGTCAGAGTTGTTGATTCAGCATGTTGATCACAGATCTAGTCAGAATGTTGATCACAGATCTAGTCAGCATGTTGATCACAGATCAGTCAGAACGTTGATATCACAGATCTAGTCAGCATGTTGATCACAGATCTAGTCAGCATGTTGATCACAGATCTAGTCAGCATGTTGATCACAGATCAGTCAGAACGTTGATATCACAGATCAGTCAGCATGTTGATCACAGATCTAGTCAGCATGTTGATCACAGATCTAGTCAGCATGTTGATCACAGATCTAGTCAGAATGTTGATCACAGATCTAGTCAGCATGTTGATCACAGATCTAGTCAGCATGTTGATCACAGATCTAGTCAGCATGTTGATCACAGATCTAGTCAGCATGTTGATCACAGATCAGTCAGAACGTTGATATCACAGATCTAGTCAGCATGTTGATCACAGATCAGTCAGAACGTTGATATCACAGATCTAGTCAGCATGTTGATCACAGATCAGTCAGAACGTTGATATCACAGATCAGTCAGAACGTTGATATCACAGATCTAGTCAGCATGTTGATCACAGATCAGTCAGAACGTTGATATCACAGATCAGTCAGAACGTTGATATCACAGATCTCTTCAGCATGTTGATCACAGATCAGTCAGAACGTTGATCACAGATCAGTCAGAACGTTGATATCACAGATCAGTCAGAACGTTGATATCACAGATCAGTCAGAACGTTGATATCACAGATCTAGTCAGCATGTTGATCACAGATCAGTCAGAACGTTGATATCACAGATCTAGTCAGAACGTTGATCACAGATCTAGTCAGCATGTTGATCACAGATCAGTCAGAACGTTGATATCACAGATCTAGTCAGCATGTTGATCACAGATCAGTCAGAACGTTGATATCACAGATCTAGTCAGCATGTTGATCACAGATCAGTCAGAACGTTGATCACAGATCAGTCAGAACGTTGATATCACAGATCAGTCAGAACGTTGATATCACAGATCAGTCAGAACGTTGATATCACAGATCTAGTCAGCATGTTGATCACAGATCAGTCAGAACGTTGATATCACAGATCTAGTCAGAACGTTGATCACAGATCTAGTCAGCATGTTGATCACAGATCTAGTCAGAACGTTGATATCACAGATCTAGTCAGCATGTTGATCACAGATCTAGTCAGCATGTTGATCACAGATCAGATCAGTCAGCGTTGATATCAGTCATGTTGATCACAGATCTAGTCAGCATGTTGATCACAGATCAGTCAGCATGTTGATATCACAGATCTAGTCAGCATGTTGATGAGTCAGAACGTTGATCACAGATCTAGTCAGCATGTTGATCACAGATCTAGTCAGCACGTTGATATCAGTCAGCATGTTGATCACAGATCTAGTCAGAATGTTGATCACAGATCAGTCAGCATGTTGATCACAGATCTAGTCAGCGTTGATCACAGATCTAGTCAGAATGTTGATCACAGATCAGTCAGAACGTTGATATCACAGATCTAGTCAGCATGTTGATCACAGATCTAGTCAGAGATCGTTGATATCACAGATCTAGTCAGAATGTTGATCACAGATCAGTCAGAACGTTGATATCACAGATCTAGGCAGCATGTTGATCACAGATCTAGTCAGAACGTTGATATCACAGATCTAGTCAGCATGTTGATCACAGATCTAGTCAGAATGTTGATATCACAGATCTAGTCAGAACGTTGATTCAGCATGTTGATCACAGATCTAGTCAGAATGTTGATCACAGATCTAGTCAGCATGTTGATCACAGATCAGTCAGAACGTTGATATCACAGATCTAGTCAGCATGTTGATCACAGATCTAGTCAGCATGTTGATCACAGATCTAGTCAGCATGTTGATCACAGATCAGTCAGAACGTTGATATCACAGATCAGGCAGCATGTTGATCACAGATCTAGTCAGCATGTTGATCACAGATCTAGTCAGCATGTTGATCACAGATCTAGTCAGAATGTTGATCACAGATCTAGTCAGCATGTTGATCACAGATCTAGTCAGCATGTTGATCACAGATCTAGTCAGCATGTTGATCACAGATCTAGTCAGCATGTTGATCACAGATCAGTCAGAACGTTGATATCACAGATCTAGTCAGCATGTTGATCACAGATCAGTCAGAACGTTGATATCACAGATCTAGTCAGCATGTTGATCACAGATCAGTCAGAACGTTGATATCACAGATCTAGTCAGCATGTTGATATCACAGATCTAGTCAGCATGTTGATCACAGATCAGTCAGAACGTTGATATCACAGATCAGTCAGAACGTTGATATCACAGATCTCTTCAGCATGTTGATCACAGATCAGTCAGAACGTTGATCACAGATCAGTCAGAACGTTGATATCACAGATCAGTCAGAACGTTGATATCACAGATCAGTCAGAACGTTGATATCACAGATCTAGTCAGCATGTTGATCACAGATCAGTCAGAACGTTGATATCACAGATCTAGTCAGAACGTTGATCACAGATCTAGTCAGCATGTTGATCACAGATCTAGTCAGAACGTTGATATCACAGATCTAGTCAGCATGTTGATCACAGATCAGTCAGAACGTTGATATCACAGATCTAGTCAGCATGTTGATCACAGATCTAGTCAGAACGTTGATCACAGATCAGTCAGAGCGTTGATATCACAGATCTAGTCAGCACGTTGATATCACAGATCAGTCAGAACGTTGATATCACAGATCTAGTCAGCATGTTGATCACAGATCAGTCAGAACGTTGATATCACAGATCTAGTCAGAACGTTGATCACAGATCTAGTCAGCATGTTGATCACAGATCTAGTCAGAACGTTGATATCACAGATCTAGTCAGCATGTTGATCACAGATCTAGTCAGCATGTTGATCACAGATCAGTCAGAACGTTGATATCACAGATCTAGTCAGCATGTTGATCACAGATCAGTCAGAACGTTGATATCACAGATCTAGTCAGCATGTTGATCACAGATCAGTCAGAACGTTGATATCACAGATCTAGTCAGAATGTTGATCACAGATCAGTCAGAACGTTGATCACAGATCTAGTCAGCATGTTGATCACAGATCTAGTCAGAACGTTGATATCACAGATCTAGTCAGCATGTTGATCACAGATCTAGTCAGCATGTTGATCACAGATCTAGTCAGCATGTTGATCACAGATCAGTCAGAACGTTGATATCACAGATCTAGTCAGAATGTTGATCACAGATCTAGTCAGAACGTTGATCACAGATCTAGTCAGAATGTTGATCACAGATCAGTCAGAACGTTGATCACAGATCTAGTCAGCATGTTGATCACAGATCTAGTCAGAACGTTGATATCACAGATCTAGTCAGCATGTTGATCACAGATCTAGTCAGCATGTTGATCACAGATCAGTCAGAACGTTGATATCACAGATCTAGTCAGCATGTTGATCACAGATCTAGTCAGCATGTTGATCACAGATCTAGTCAGAACGTTGATATCACAGATCTAGTCAGCATGTTGATCACAGATCTAGTCAGAACGTTGATATCACAGATCTAGTCAGCATGTTGATCACAGATCTAGTCAGCATGTTGATCACAGATCTAGTCAGCATGTTGATCACAGATCAGTCAGAACGTTGATATCACAGATCTAGTCAGCATGTTGATCACAGATCAGTCAGAACGTTGATATCACAGATCTAGTCAGCA
The DNA here is from genome assembly GCF_023373465.1 of Oncorhynchus keta. Taxonomy (NCBI): domain Eukaryota; kingdom Metazoa; phylum Chordata; class Actinopteri; order Salmoniformes; family Salmonidae; genus Oncorhynchus; species Oncorhynchus keta. Next base: position 45,837,509 of record NC_068445.1, on the reverse strand, counting down.
TGTTGATCACAGATCTAGTCAGCATGTTGATCACAGATCTAGTCAGCATGTTGATCACAGATCAGATCTAGTCAGCATCACAGTTGATCACAGATCAGTCAGAATGTTGATCACAGATCTAGTCAGCATGTTGATCACAGATCTAGTCAGCATGTTGATCACAGATCAGTCAGCATGTTGATCACAGATCTAGTCAGCATGTTGATATCACAGATCTAGTCAGCATGTTGATCACAGATCTAGTCAGCATGTTGATCACAGATCTAGTCAGAATGTTGATCACAGATCTAGTCAGCATGTTGATCACAGATCTAGTCAGAATGTTGATCACAGATCAGTCAGAACGTTGATCACAGATCTAGTCAGCATGTTGATCACAGATCTAGTCAGAACAGATCTGTCATATCACAGATCTAGTCAGCATGTTGATCACAGATCTAGATCAGTCATGTTGATCACAGATCTAGTCAGAACGTTGATATCACAGATCTAGTCAGCATGTTGATCACAGATCTAGTCAGCATGTTGATCACAGATCTAGTCAGCATGTTGATCAGATCAGTCAGCATGTTGATCACAGATCTAGTCAGAACGTTGATATCACAGATCTAGTCAGAATGTTGATCACAGATCAGTCAGAACGTTGATCACAGATCTAGTCAGCATGTTGATCACAGATCTAGTCAGAACGTTGATATCACAGATCTAGTCAGCATGTTGATCACAGATCTAGTCAGCATGTTGATCACAGATCTAGTTGCATGTTGATCACAGATCTAGTCAGCATGTTGATCACAGATCTAGTCAGCATGTTGATCACAGATCTAGTCAGCATGTTGATCACAGATCTAGTCAGCATGTTGATCACAGATCTAGTCAGCATGTTGATCACAGATCTAGTCAGAACGTTGATATCACAGATCTAGTCAGCATGTTGATCACAGATCTAGTCAGCATGTTGATCACAGATCTAGTCAGCATGTTGATCACAGATCTAGTCAGCACGTTGATATCACAGATCTAGTCAGCATGTTGATCACAGATCAGTCAGCACGTTGATCACAGATCTAGTCAGCATGTTGATCACAGATCAGTCAGAACGTTGATATCACAGATCAGCATGTTGATCAGCATGTTGATCACAGATCAGTCAGCATGTTGATCACAGATCTAGTCAGCATGTTGATCACAGATCAGTCAGAACGTTGATATCACAGATCTAGTCAGCATGTTGATCACAGATCAGTCAGAACGTTGATATCACAGATCTAGTCAGCATGTTGATCACAGATCTAGTCAGAACGTTGATATCACAGATCTAGTCAGAACGTTGATCACAGATCTAGTCAGCATGTTGATCACAGATCAGTCAGAACGTTGATATCACAGATCTAGTCAGAACGTTGATATCACAGATCTAGTCAGAACGTTGATATCAGCATCAGCATGTTGATCAGTCATGTTGAAGATCAGATCAGTCAGAATGTTGATCACAGATCAGTCAGCAACGATCTAGTCAGCATGATATCACAGATCTAGTCAGAACGTTGATATCACAGATCTAGTCAGAACGTTGATATCACAGATCTAGTCAGCATCACAGATCTAGTCAGCATGTTGATCACAGATCAGTCAGAACGTTGATATCACAGATCTAGTCAGAACGTTGATCACAGATCTAGTCAGCATGTTGATCACAGATCTAGTCAGAACGTTGATATCACAGATCTAGTCAGCATGTTGATCACAGATCTAGTCAGCATGTTGATCACAGATCAGTCAGAACGTTGATATCACAGATCTAGTCAGCATGTTGATCACAGATCAGTCAGAACGTTGATATCACAGATCTAGTCAGCATGTTGATCACAGATCAGTCAGAACGTTGATATCACAGATCTAGTCAGAATGTTGATCACAGATCAGTCAGAACGTTGATCACAGATCTAGTCAGCATGTTGATCACAGATCTAGTCAGAACGTTGATATCACAGATCTAGTCAGCATGTTGATCACAGATCTAGTCAGCATGTTGATCACAGATCTAGTCAGCATGTTGATCACAGATCTAGTCAGCATGTTGATCACAGATCTAGTCAGATCACAGTTGATATCACAGATCTAGTCAGCATGTTGATCACAGATCTAGTCAGAACGTTGATATCACAGATCTAGTCAGCATGTTGATCACAGATCTAGTCAGCATGTTGATATCACAGATCTAGTCAGAACGTTGATATCACAGATCTAGTCAGCATGTTGATCACAGATCTAGTCAGCATGTTGATCACAGATCTAGTCAGCACGTTGATATCACAGATCTAGTCAGCATGTTGATCACAGATCTAGTCAGAACGTTGATCACAGATCTAGTCAGCATGTTGATCACAGATCTAGTCAGAGCGTTGATATCACAGATCTAGTCAGCATGTTGATCACAGATCTAGTCAGCATGTTGATATCACAGATCTACGTTGTCAGATCTAGTGTTGATCACAGATCTAGTCAGCATGTTGATCACAGATCTAGTCAGCATGTTGATCACAGATCTAGTTGATCAGATCTAGTCAGCATGATGATCACAGATCTAGTCAGCATGTTGATCACAGATCTAGTCAGAACGTTGATATCACAGATCAGTCAGAACGTTGATCACAGATCTAGTCAGCATGTTGATCACAGATCTAGTCAGCAATGTTGATATCACAGATCTAGTCAGAATGTTGATCACAGATCTAGTCAGCATGTTGATCACAGATCAGTCAGAACGTTGATCACAGATCAGTCAGCACGTTGATGATCTATCACATGTTGATCACAGATCTAGTCAGAACGTTGATCACAGATCTAGTCATGTTGATCACGTTGATATCACAGATCTAGTCAGCATGTTGATCACAGATCTAGTCAGAATCGTTGATATCACAGATCTAGTCAGAACGTTGATCACAGATCTAGTCAGCATGTTGATCACAGATCTAGTCAGAACGTTGATGTTATCACAGATCTAGTCAGCATGTTGATCACAGATCTAGTCAGCATGTTGATCACAGATCAGTCAGAATCACAGATCTAGTGATATCACAGATCTAGTCAGCATGTTGATCACAGATCTAGTCAGAACGTTGATATCACAGATCTAGTCAGCATGTTGATCACAGATCTAGTCATGTTGATCACGTTGATATCACAGATCTAGTCAGAATGTTGATCACAGATCTAGTCAGCACGTTGATCACAGATCTAGTCAGCATGTTGATCACAGATCTAGTCAGCACGTTGATCACAGATCTAGTCAGCATGTTGATCACAGATCTAGTCAGCATGTTGATCACAGATCTAGTCAGCATGTTGATCACAGATCTAGTCAGCATGTTGATCACAGATCAGTCAGAACGTTGATATCACAGATCTAGTCAGAATGTTGATCACAGATCTAGTCAGAACGTTGATCACAGATCTAGTCAGAATGTTGATCACAGATCAGTCAGAACGTTGATCACAGATCTAGTCAGCATGTTGATCACAGATCTAGTCAGAACGTTGATATCACAGATCTAGTCAGCATGTTGATCACAGATCTAGTCAGCATGTTGATCACAGATCAGTCAGAACGTTGATATCACAGATCTAGTCAGCATGTTGATCACAGATCTAGTCAGCATGTTGATCACAGATCAGTCAGAACGTTGATATCACAGATCTAGTCAGCATGTTGATCACAGATCAGTCAGAACGTTGATCACAGATCTAGTCAGCATGTTGATCACAGATCTAGTCAGAACGTTGATATCACAGATCTAGTCAGCATGTTGATCACAGATCTAGTCAGAACGTTGATATCACAGATCTAGTCAGCATGTTGATCACAGATCTAGTCAGCATGTTGATCACAGATCTAGTCAGCATGTTGATCACAGATCAGTCAGAACGTTGATATCACAGATCTAGTCAGCATGTTGATCACAGATCAGTCAGAACGTTGATATCACAGATCTAGTCAGCATGTTGATCACAGATCTAGTCAGCATGTTGATATCACAGATCTAGTCAGCATGTTGATCACAGATCTAGTCAGCAAGTTGATCACAGATCAGTCAGAATGTTGATCACAGATCAGTCAGCATGTTGATCACAGATCTAGTCAGCATGTTGATCACAGATCAGTCAGCATGTTGATCACAGATCTAGTCAGCATGTTGATCACAGATCTAGTCAGCATGTTGATATCACAGATCTAGTCAGCATGTTGATCACAGATCTAGTCAGCATGTTGATCACAGATCTAGTCAGCATGTTGATCACAGATCAGTCAGCATGTTGATCACAGATCTAGTCAGCATGTTGATCACAGATCTAGTCAGAACGTTGATCACAGATCTAGTCAGCATGTTGATCACAGATCAGTCAGCATGTTGATCACAGATCTAGTCAGCATGTTGATCACAGATCTGTTGATCAGATCTAGTCAGCATGTTTCACAGATAGTCAGCATGTTGATCTAGTCAGCATGTTGATCACAGATCTAGTCAGCATGTTGATCACAGATCTAGTCAGAACGTTGATATCACAGATCTAGTCAGCATGTTGATCACAGATCTAGTCAGCATGTTGATCACAGATCAGTCAGAACGTTGATATCACAGATCTAGTCAGCATGTTGATCACAGATCTAGTCAGCATGTTGATCACAGATCTAGTCAGCATGTTGATCACAGATCTAGTCAGCATGTTGATCACAGTCAGCATGTTGATCACAGATCAGTCAGAACGTTGATATCACAGATCTAGTCAGAATGTTGATCACAGATCAGTCAGAACGTTGATCACAGATCTAGTCAGCATGTTGATCACAGATCTAGTCAGAACGTTGATATCACAGATCTAGTCAGCATGTTGATCACAGATCTAGTCAGCATGTTGATCACAGATCTAGTCAGCATGTTGATCACAGATCTAGTCAGAATGTTGATCACAGATCTAGTCAGCATGTTGATCACAGATCTAGTCAGAATGTTGATCACAGATCTAGTCAGCATGTTGATCACAGATCTAGTCAGCATGTTGATCACAGATCTAGTCAGAACGTTGATATCACAGATCAGTCAGAATGTTGATCACAGATCTAGTCAGCATGTTGATCACAGATCTAGTCAGCATGTTGATCACAGATCTAGTCAGAACGTTGATATCACAGATCAGTCAGAATGTTGATCACAGATCTAGTCAGCATGTTGATCACAGATCTAGTCAGCATGTTGATCACAGATCTAGTCAGAACGTTGATATCACAGATCTAGTCAGCATGTTGATCACAGATCAGTCAGAACGTTGATATCACAGATCTAGTCAGCATGTTGATCACAGATCAGTCAGAACGTTGATATCACAGATCTAGTCAGCATGTTGATCACAGATCAGTCAGCATGTTGATCACAGATCTAGTCAGCATGTTGATCACAGATCAGTCAGAACGTTGATATCACAGATCTAGTCAGCATGTTGATCACAGATCAGTCAGAACGTTGATATCACAGATCTAGTCAGCATGTTGATCACAGATCAGTCAGAACGTTGATATCACAGATCTAGTCAGCATGTTGATCACAGATCAGTCAGAACGTTGATATCACAGATCTAGTCAGCATGTTGATCACAGATCAGTCAGAACGTTGATATCACAGATCAGTCAGAACGTTGATATCACAGATCTAGTCAGCATGTTGATCACAGATCTAGTCAGCATGTTGATCGTTCAGATATCACAGATCAGTCAGAACGTTGATATCACAGATCTTCAGCATGTTGATCACAGATCTAGTCAGCATGTTGTCAGAAGTCGTTGATCACAGATCAGTCAGAACGTTGATATCACAGATCAGTCAGAATGTTGATCGTTGATATCACAGATCTAGTCAGAACGTTGATATCACATGTTGATCTAGTCAGCATGTTGATCACAGATCAGTCAGAACGTTGATATCACAGATCTAGTCAGATGTTGTCACAGATCAGTCAGATCAGATCTAGTCAGCATGTTGATCACAGATCTAGTCAGCATGTTGACAGTTGATATCACAGATCTAGTCAGCATGTTGATCACAGATCTAGTCAGCATGTTGATCACAGATCTAGTCAGAACGTTGATATCACAGATCTAGTCAGCATGTTGATCACAGATCAGTCAGAACGTTGATATCACAGATCTAGTCAGCATGTTGATCACAGATCAGTCAGAACGTTGATATCACAGATCTAGTCAGAATGTTGATCACAGATCAGTCAGAACGTTGATCACAGATCTAGTCAGCATGTTGATCACAGATCTAGTCAGAACGTTGATATCACAGATCTAGTCAGCATGTTGATCACAGATCTAGTCAGCATGTTGATCACAGATCTAGTCAGCATGTTGATCACAGATCTAGTCAGCATGTTGATCACAGATCAGTCAGAACGTTGATATCACAGATCTAGTCAGAATGTTGATCACAGATCTAGTCAGAACGTTGATCACAGATCTAGTCAGAATGTTGATCACAGATCAGTCAGAACGTTGATCACAGATCTAGTCAGCATGTTGATCACAGATCTAGTCAGAACGTTGATATCACAGATCTAGTCAGCATGTTGATCACAGATCTAGTCAGCATGTTGATCACAGATCAGTCAGAACGTTGATATCACAGATCTAGTCAGCATGTTGATCACAGATCTAGTCAGCATGTTGATCACAGATCAGTCAGAACGTTGATATCACAGATCTAGTCAGCATGTTGATCACAGATCAGTCAGAACGTTGATCACAGATCTAGTCAGCATGTTGATCACAGATCTAGTCAGAACGTTGATATCACAGATCTAGTCAGCATGTTGATCACAGATCTAGTCAGAACGTTGATATCACAGATCTAGTCAGCATGTTGATCACAGATCTAGTCAGTCAGCATGTTGATCACAGATCTAGTCAGCATGTTGATCACAGATCAGTCAGAACGTTGATATCACAGATCTAGTCAGCATGTTGATCACAGATCTAGTCAGCATGTTGATATCACAGATCTAGTCAGCATGTTGATCACAGATCTAGTCAGCATGTTGATCACAGATCAGTCAGAATGTTGATCACAGATCAGTCAGCATGTTGATCACAGATCTAGTCAGCATGTTGATCACAGATCAGTCAGCATGTTGATCACAGATCTAGTCAGCATGTTGATCACAGATCTAGTCAGCATGTTGATATCACAGATCTAGTCAGCATGTTGATCACAGATCTAGTCAGCATGTTGATCACAGATCAGTCAGAATGTTGATCACAGATCAGTCAGCATGTTGATCACAGATCTAGTCAGAATGTTGATCACAGATCAGTCAGAACGTTGATCACAGATCTAGTCAGCATGTTGATCACAGATCTAGTCAGAACGTTGATATCACAGATCTAGTCAGCATGTTGATCACAGATCTAGTCAGCATGTTGATCACAGATCAGTCAGAACGTTGATATCACAGATCTAGTCAGCATGTTGATCACAGATCTAGTCAGCATGTTGATCACAGATCTAGTCAGCATGTTGATCACAGATCTAGTCAGCATGTTGATCACAGATCAGTCAGAATGTTGATCACAGATCAGTCAGAACGTTGATCACAGATCTAGTCAGCATGTTGATCACAGATCAGTCAGAATGTTGATCACAGATCAGTCAGAACGTTGATCACAGATCTAGTCAGCATGTTGATCACAGATCAGTCAGAATGTTGATCACAGATCAGTCAGAACGTTGATCACAGATCTAGTCAGCATGTTGATCACAGATCAGTCAGAATGTTGATCACAGATCAGTCAGAACGTTGATCACAGATCTAGTCAGCATGTTGATCACAGATCTAGTCAGCATGTTGATCACAGTCAGCATGTTGATCACAGATCAGTCAGAACGTTGATATCACAGATCTAGTCAGAATGTTGATCACAGATCAGTCAGAACGTTGATCACAGATCTAGTCAGCATGTTGATCACAGATCTAGTCAGAACGTTGATATCACAGATCTAGTCAGCATGTTGATCACAGATCTAGTCAGCATGTTGATCACAGATCTAGTCAGCATGTTGATCACAGATCTAGTCAGCATGTTGATCACAGATCTAGTCAGCATGTTGATCACAGATCATGTTGATCACAGAGTCATGTTGAACAGTTGACGTTATCACAGATCTAGTCAGAATGTTGATCACAGATCAGTCAGAACGCATGTTGATCACAGATCTAGTCAGCATGTTGATCACAGATCTAGTCAGCGTTGATATCACAGATCTAGTCAGCATGTTGATCACAGATCTAGTCAGAACGTTGATATCACAGATCTAGTCAGCATGTTGATCACAGATCTAGTCAGCATGTTGATCACAGATCTAGTCAGCATGTTGATCACAGATCTAGTCAGCATGTTGATCACAGATCAGTCAGCATGTTGATCACAGATCAGTCAGAAGCGTTGATATCACAGATCAGTCAGCATGTTGATCACAGATCAGTCAGAACGTTGATATCACAGATCTAGTCAGAATGTTGATCACAGATCAGTCAGAACGTTGATCACAGATCTAGTCAGCATGTTGATCACAGATCTAGTCAGCATGTTGATCACAGATCTAGTCAGCATGTTGATCACAGATCTAGTCAGCATGTTGATCACAGATCAGTCAGCATGTTGATCACAGTCAGCATAACGTACTCAACAGATAATCAGTATTGCAAATGCTTTCAGTCCAGAACTACGCTATTGTCTGTGCCCTCCACTTCTACACACTCTTTCCTACACCCGTGTGTGTGTGATGTGCGTGTGGTCAGGTCGTTGGCCCTACGGCCCATTGCTGGCTCGGTCAGAGTGTGTCTGGCTCTTATATGCTTGCTAGAAACTGGAGAGAGGCTGTGTGACTGAACACTACTGACAGTCTGATGGTTAAAAACAACCAACACTGGAAACTATTATTTTAATTTTAATTTATTAATTTTACCTTTATTTAACTCAGCAAGTCAGTTAAGAACACATTCTTATTTTCAATGACAGCCGGGGAACTGTGGGTTAACTGCCTATTCAGGGGAAGAATGACAGATTTGTACCTTGTCAGCTCGGGGATTTGAACTTCCGGTTGCTAGTCCAATGCTCTAACCACTGGGCTACCCTGCCACCCCAAATGTGTAGCATCAGCAAAATAGTCCACCACTACTACATTAACCTGGCATAGCACCTGCATTTTCCTGGAGCCCCAAGCATGGCTCAATAATCAATTTTCTTACAGTAGATTGTTATATTCAATTGTTCCTCTGGCTGAAATGTCACGGGTTTAGAATCAAGAATGTCACGGGTTTAGAATCAAGAATGTCACGGGTTTAGAATCAAGAATGTCACGGGTTTAGAATCAAGAATGTCACGGGTTTAGAATCAAGAATGTCACGGGTTTAGAATCAAGAATGTCACGGGTTTAGAATCAAGAATGTCACGGGTTTAGAATCAAGAATGTCACGGGTTTAGAATCAAGAATGTCATGGGTTTAGAATCAAGAATGTCACGGGTTTAGAATCAAGAATGTCACGGGTTTAGAATCAAGAATGTCACGGGTTTAGAATCAAGAATGTCACGGGTTTAGAATCAAGAATGTCACGGGTTTAGAATCAAGAACCCATTTTCTTACAGTAGGTGGTTTTTATTCAACTGTTCTACTGGTTTAGAATGAAGAATCCGTTAGCTGGTAGTCTTGTGATGTACATTGGTTTGGTCTTCAGATATGCCCAGGCCTGTGAGCAGCTCACTGGCACTGTTAAAGGCTATTGACTTATGTACAAGAGAGCAGGGAGCCAAATTAGTGTTCTTGAAATGACCTGAGATGAACATTTTCCTTCGTCACCGCCCATGGAATATTCAAGTTAATTAATTTTCCAGGAAGACGTGGTAGCCAGCATCTATCCAGCGTGTGTGTGTGTGTCTGTGTATGTGTCTGTGTGTGTGTGTGTGTGTGTGTGTGTGTGTGTGTGTGTGTGTGTGTGTGTGTGTGTGTGTGTGTGTGTGTGTGTGTGTGTGTGTGTGTGTGTCTGTGTGTGTGTGTGTGTGTGTGTGTGTGTGTGTGTGTGTGTGTGTGTGTGTGTCTTTGTCTTTGTGTGTGTGTCCAACATGGAGGAGGAAGCAGCTTTCTAATATCATCTCCTCCAGTTTCCTCTATCAAATCTGGTGGTAGAAAGAGAAGGGAGGATAAGATAATAACCTGGTAGCTGACCTCTACTATCGGGAGAGGAGCTGACCTCTACTATCGGGAGAGGAGCTGACCTCTACTATCGGGAGAGGAGCTGACCTCTACTATCGGGAGAGGAGCTGACCTCTACTATCGGGAGAGGAGCTGACCTCTACTATCGGGAGAGGAGCTGACCTCTACTATCGGGAGAGGTGCTAACCTCTACTATCGGGAGAGGAGCTGACCTCTACTATCGGGAGAGGAGCTGACCTCTACTATCGGGAGAGGTGCTAACCTCTACTATCGGGAGAGGAGCTGACCTCTACTTTCGGGAGAGGAGCTGACGGATGTCACTTAGGTCAGATCTGTCAAGCTTTTGTCGCAAATATACTGCCTATCTTTTTAATGAAAATAGCAAGGAATCATGGCACCATACATTAAGCATGTCTTGGGGGTGGGGGTTTATTTACATGTCTTGGGGGTGGTGGTTTATTTACATGTCTTGGGGTGGTGGTTTATTTGCATGTCTTAGGGGTGGGGGTTTATTTACATGTCTTAGGGGTGAGGGTTTATTTACATGTCTTAGGGGTGGTGGTTTATTTACATGTCTTGGGGGTGGTGGTTTATTTACATGTCTTGGTGGTGGGGGTTTATTTACATGTCTTAGGGGTGGTGGTTTATTTACATGTCTTGGGGTTTATTTACATGGGTGGTTTATTTACATGTCTTATGGGGTGGTGGTTTATTTACATGTCTTGGGGTGGTGGTTTATTTACATGTCTTAGGGGTGGTGGTTTATTTACATGTCTTAGGGGTGGTGGTTTATTTACATGTCTTGGGGGTGGTGGTTTATTTACATGTCTTAGGGGTGGGGGTTTATTTACATGTCTTGGGGTGGTGGTTTATTTACATGTCTGGGGTGGGGTTTATTTACATGTCTTGGGGTGGTGGTTTATTTACATGTCTTGGGGGTGGGGGTTTATTTACATGTCTTGGGGGTGGTGGTTTATTTACATGTCTTGGGGGTGGTGGTTTATTTACATGTCTTAGGGGTGGGGGTTTATTTGCATGTCTTAGGGGTGGGGGTTTATTTACATGTCTTGGTGGTGGTGGTTTATTTACATGTCTTGGGGGTGGGGTTTTATTTACATGTCTTGGGGGTGGTGGTTTATTTACATGTCTTAGGGGTGGGGGTTTATTTACATGTCTTGGGGGTGGTGGTTTATTTGCATGTCTTAGGGGTGGTGGTTTATTTACATGTCTTAGGGGTGGTGGTTTATTTACATGTCTTGGGGGTGGGGGTTTATTTACATGTCTTAGGGGTGGTGGTTTATTTACATGTCTTGGTTGTGGTGGTTTATTTACATGTCTTAGGGGTGGGGTTTATTTACATGTCTTGGGGTGGTGGTTTATTTACATGTCTTAGGGGTGGGGGTTTATGTTTACATGTCTTGGGGTGGTGGTTTATTTACATGTCTTAGGGGTGGGGGTTTATTTACATGTCTTAGGGGTGGTGGTTTGGTTTATTTACATGTCTTGGTGGTGGTGGTTTATTTACATGTCTTAGGGGTGGGGTTTATTTGCATGTCTTAGGGGTGGGGGTTTATTTACATGTCTTGGGGTGGGGGTTTAATTGCATGTCTTAGGGGGGTGGGGTTTATTTACATGTCTTGGTGGTGGTGGTTTATTTACATGTCTTGGGGTGGGGTTTATTTACATGTCTTGGGTCTTGTGGGGGGGGGTGGTGGTTTATTTTACATGTCTTTTATTTACATGTCTTAGGGGGGTGTCTTAGGGGTGGGGGTTTATTTACATGGGGTTTATTTACATGTCTTGGGGGTGGGGGTTTATTTACATGTCTTAGGGGTGGTGTATTTACATGTCTTGGGGGTGGGGGTTTATTTACATGTCTTAGGGGTGGGGGTTTATTTACATGTCTTGGGGGTGGGGGTTTATTTACATGTCTTGGGGGTGGGGGTTTATTTACATGTCTTGGTGGTGGTGGTTTATTTACATGTCTTGGGGGTGGGGGTTTATTTACATGTCTTGGGGGTGGGGGTTTATTTACATGTCTTGGGGGTGGGGGTTTATTTACATGTCTTGGGGGTGGGGGTTTATTTACATGTCTTAGGGGTGGTGTATTTACATGTCTTGGGGGTGGCGGTTTATTTGCATGTCTTAGGGGTGGTGGTTTATTTACATGTCTTGGGGTGGTGGTTTATTTACATGTCTTGGTGGTGGTGGTTTATTTACATGTCTTGGGGGTGGGGGTTTATTTACATGTCTTGGGGGTGGTGGTTTATTTGCATGTCTTGGTGGTGGGGGTTTATTTACATGTCTTGGTGGTGGTGGTTTATTTACATGTCTTAGGGGTGGTGGTTTATTTACATGTCTTGGTGGTGGGGGTTTATTTACATGTCTTGGGGGTGGGGGTTTATTTGCATGTCTTGGGGGTGGGGGTTTATTTACATGTCTTGGGGTGGTGGTTTATTTACATGTCTTGGTGGTGGTGGTTTATTTACATGTCTTGGGGGTGGGGGTTTATTTACATGTCTTGGGGGTGGGGGTTTATTTACATGTCTTGGGGGTGGGGGTTTATTTGCATGTCTTGGGGGTGGGGGTTTAATTGCATGTCTTGGGGGTGGGGGTTTATTTGCATGTCTTGGTGGTGGGAGGATATTGCTTAGTATTTGTACACAGCAGCTTCCCCTTCGTCAGTGTAATCAGTGTTTGTGTCACTCTTCCTGTAAGTTGCTGCCTGAGTTGATCACTGACCCCTTGTGTCTCTGTGGAATTAAACGGCAACGTGTTTTGCATGTGACATTGAGGGTTTAGTGTTTCACACTGGAGATCCTGGGAATTAACATGCAGACTGAGAAAAGAGAAGGGGAAGTGTGTGTGTGTGTGTGTATACCGCTGTGGTCCCATGTGCTCTAAATCAAATAAAAATCAAATGTATTTATATAGCCCTTCGTACATCAGCTGATATCTCAAAGTGCTGTACAGAAATCCAGCCTAAAACCCCCCAAACAGCAAGCAATGCAGGTGTAGAAGCACGGTGGCTAGGAAAAACTCCCTAGAAAGGCCAAGACCTAGGAAGAAACCTAGAGAGGAACCAGGCTATGTGGGGTGGCCAGTCCTCTTCTGGCGGTGCCGGGTGGAGATTATAAACCTAGATGAACCAGGTTATGTGGGGTGGCCAGTCCTCTTCTGGCTGTGCCGGGTGGATATTATAACAGAACAGGGCCAAGATGTTCAAATGTTCATAAATGACCAGCATGGTCCAATAATAATAAGGCAGAACAGTTGAAACTGGAGCAGCAGCACGGCCAGGTGGACTGGGGACAGCAAGGAGTCATCATGTCAGGTAGTCCTGAGGCATGGTCCTAGGGCTCAGGTCCTCCGAGAGAGAGAAAGAAAGAGAGAAAGAGAGAATGAGAGAGAGCACACTTAAATTCACACAGGACACCGAATAGAACAGGAGAAGTACTCCAGATATAACAAACTGACCCCAGCCCCCCGACACATGAACTACTGCAGCATACATACTGGAGGCTGAGACAGGAGGGGTCAGGAGACACTGTGGCCCCATCCGAGGACACCCCCGGAGAGGGCCAAACAGGAAGGATATAACCCCACCCACTTTGCCAAAGCACAGCCCCCACACCACTAGAGGGATATCTTCAACCACCAACTTACCATCCTGACACAAGGCCGAGTATAGCCCACAAAGATCTCCGCCAAGGTCAAAACCCATGGGGGGGCGCCAACCCAGACAGGAAGATCACATCAGTGACTCAACCCACTCAAGTGACGCACCCCTACTAGGGACGGTATGAAAGAGCCCAGTAAAACAGTGACTCGGCCCCTATAATAGGGTTAGAGGCAGAGAATCCCAGTGGAAAGAGGGCCATTTCCCAAGTCGTAGTGGGAAGACCACACAACAGATCTGTAGCCTAATAAACTGTATGGTTTCCTGCGTCGTAGTGGGAGGACCACACAACAGATCTGTAGCCTAATAAACTGTATGGTTTCCTGAGTCGTAGTGGGCGGACCACACAACAGATCTGTAGCCTAATGAAGTGCATGGTTTCCTGAGTCGTAGTGGGAGGCCCACACATCAGATCTGTAGCCTAATAAACTGCATCGTTTCCTGAGTCGTAGTGGGAGGACCACACACCAGATCTGTAGCCTAATAAACTGTATGGTTTCCTGAGTAGTAGTGGGAGCACCACACAACAGATCTGTAGCCGAATAAACTGCATGGTTTCCTGAGTCGTAGTGGGAGGACCACACAACAGATCTGTAGCCTAACAAACTGTATGGTTTCCTGAGTCGTAGTGGGAGGACCACACAACAGATCTGTAGCCTAATAAACTGTATGGTTTCCTGAGTCGTAGTGGGAGGACCACACAACAGATCTGTAGCCTAATAAACTGTATGGCTGAGTCGTAGTGGGAGGACCACACAACAGAAGCCTAATAAGCTGTATGGTTTCCTGAGTCATAGTGGGAGGACCACACAACAGATCTGTAGCGTAATAAACTGCATGGTTTCCTGAGTCGTAGTAGGAGGACCACACAACAGATCTGTAGCCTAATAAACTGTATGGTTTCCTGAGTCGTAGTGGGAGGACCACACAACAGATCTGTAGCCTAATGAAGTGCATTGTTTCCTGAGTCGTAGTGGGAGGACCACACATCAGATCTGTAGCCTAATAAACTGCATCGTTTCCTGAGTCGTAGTGGGAGGACCACACACCAGATCTGTAGCCTAATAAACTGTATGGTTTCCTGAGTCGTAGTGGGAGGACCACACAACAGATCTGTAGCCTAATAAACTGTATGGTTTCTGAGTCGTAGTGGGAGGACACACAACAGATCTGTAGCCTAATAAACTGTATGGTTTCCTGAGTCGTAGTGGGAGGACCACACAACAGATCTGTAGCCTAATAAAATGGCTGTAGAGGGAGGACCACTCAACAGATCTGTAGCCTAATAAACTGTATGGTTTCAGTCGTAGTGGGAGGACCACACAACAGATCTGTAGCCTAATAAACTGTATGGTTTCCTGAGTCGTTGGGAGGACCACACAACAGATCTGAGCCTAATAAACTGTATGGTTTCCTGAGGAGGAGGACCACACAACAGATCTGTAGCCTAATAAACTGTATGGTTTCCTGAGTCAGTGGGAGGGCCCCACCAGATCTGTAGCCTAATAAACTGTATGGTTTACTGAGTCGTAGTGGGAGGACCACACAACAGATCTGTTGCATAATAAACTGTATGGTTTCCTGAAGTGGGAGGACCACACAACAGATCTGTAGCCTAATAAACTGTATGGTTTCCTGAGTCGTAGTGGGAGGACCACACAACAGATATGTAGCCTAATAAACTGTACTGAGTCATAGTCAGATCTGTAGCCCAATAAACTGCATGGTTTCCTGAGTCGTAGTGGGAGGACCACACAACAGATCTGTAGCCTAATAAACTGTATGGTTTCCTGAGTCGTAGTGGGCGAACCACACAACAGATCTGTAGCCTAATAAACTGTATGGTTTCCTGAGTCGTAGTGGGAGGACGACACAACAGATCTGTAGCCTAATAAACTGTATGGTTTCCTGAGTCGTAGTGGGAGGACCACACACCAGATCTGTAGCCTAATAAACTGTATGGTTTCCTGAGTCGTAGTGGGAGGACCACACAACAGATCTGTAGCCTAATAAACTGTATGGTTTCCTGAGTAGTAGTGGGAGCACCACACAACAGATCTGTAGCCGAATAAACTGCATGGTTTCCTGAGTCGTAGTGGGAGGACCACACAACAGATCTGTAGCCTAATAAACTGTATGGTTTCCTGAGTAGTAGTGCGAGGACCACACCACAGATCTGTAGCCTAATAAACTGTATGGTTTCCTGAGTCGTAGTGAGAGGACCACACAACAGATCTGTAGCCTAATAAACTGTATGGTTTCCTGAGTCGTAGTGGGAGGACCACACAACAGATCTGTAGCCTAATAAGCTGTATGGTTTCCTGAGTCATAGTGGGAGGACCACACAACAGATCTGTAGCCTAATAAACTGCATGGTTTCCTGAGTCGTAGTAGGAGGAACACACAACAGATCTGTAGCCTAATAAACTGTATGGTTTCCTGAGTCGTAGTGGGAGGACCACACAACAGATCTGTAGCCTAATGAAGTGCATGGTTTCCTGAGTCATAGTGGGAGGACCACACATCAGATCTGTAGCCTAATAAACTGCATTGTTTCCTGAGTCGTAGTGGGAGGACCACACACCAGATCTGTAGCCTAATAAACTGTATGGTATCCTGAGTCGTAGTGGGAGGACCACACAACAGATCTGTAGCCTAATAAACTGTATGGTTTCCTGAGTCGTAGTGGGAGGACCACACAACAGATCTGTAGCCTAATAAACTGTATGGTTTCTGAGTCGTAGTGGGAGGACCACACAACAGATCTGTAGCCTAATAAACTGTATGGTTTCCTGAGTCGTAGAGGAGGACCACTCAACAGATCTGTAGCCTAATAAACTGTATGGTTTCCTGAGTCGTAGTGGGAGGACCACACAACAGATCTGTAGCCTAATAAACTGTATGGTTTCCTGAGTCGTAGTGGGAGGACCACACAACAGATCTGTAGCCTAATAAACTGTATGGTTTCCTGAGTCGTAGAGGGAGGACCACTCAACAGATCTAGCCTAATAAACTGTATGGTTTCCTGAGTCGTAGTGGGAGGACCACACACCAGATCTGTAGCCTAATAAACTGTATGGTTTACTGAGTCGTAGTGGGAGGACCACACAACAGATCTGTTGCATAATAAACTGTATGGTTTCCTGAATGGGAGGACCACACAACAAGCCTAATAAACTGTATGGTTTCCTGAGTCGTAGTGGGAGGACCACACAACAGATCTGTAGCCTAATAAACTGTATGGTTTCCTGAGTCGTAGTGGGAGGACCACACAACAGATCTGTTGCCCAATAAAATGGTTTCCTGAGTCGTAGTGGGCGGACCACACAACAGATCTGTAGCCTAATAAACTGATGGTTTCTGAGTCGTAGTGGGAGGACCACACAACAGATCTGTAGCCTAATAAACTGTATGGTTTCCTGAGTCGTAGTGGGAGGACACACAACAGATCTGTAGCCTAATAAACTGTATGGTTTCCTGAGTCGTAGTGGGAGGACCACACACCAGATCTGTAGCCTAATAAACTGTATGGTTTCCTGGGCGGACCACACAACAGATCTGTAGCCTAATAAACTGTATGGTTTCCTGAGTCGTAGTGGGAGGACGACACAACAGATCTGTAGCCTAATAAACTGCATGGTTTCCTGAGTAGTAGTGGGAGGACCACACAACAGATCTAATAAACTGTAGCCTGAAGTGCGAGGACCACACCACAGAAGCCTAATAAACTGTATGGTTTCCTGAGTCGTAGTGGGAGGACGACACAACAGATCTGTAGCCTAATAAACTGTATGGTTTCCTGAGTCGTAGTGGGAGGACCACACACCAGATCTGTAGCCTAATAAACTGTATGGTTTCCTGAGTCGTAGTGGGAGGACCACACAACAGATCTGTAGCCTAATAAACTGTATGGTTTCCTGAGTCGTAGTGGGAGGACCACACAACAGATCTGTAGCCTAATAAACTGCATGGTTTCCTGAGTAGTAGTGGGAGGACCACACAACAGATCTGTAGCCTAATAAACTGTATGGTTTCCTGAGTCGTAGTGGGAGGACCACACCACAGATCTGTAGCCTAATAAACTGTATGGTTTCCTGAGTCGTAGTGGGAGGACCACACAACAGATCTGTAGCCTAATAAACTGTATGGTTTCCTGAGTCGTAGTGGGAGGACCACACAACAGATCTGTAGCCTAATAAACTGTATGGTTTCCTGAGTCATAGTGGGAGGACCACACAACAGATCTGTAGCCTAATAAACTGCATGGTTTCCTGAGTCGTAGTAGGAGGACACACAACAGATCTGTAGCCTAATAAACTGTATGGTTTCCTGAGTCGTAGTGGGAGGACCACACAACAGATCTGTAGCCTAATGAAGTGCATGGTTTCCTGAGTCGTAGTGGGAGGACCACACATCAGATCTGTAGCCTAATAAACTGCATCGTTTCCTGAGTCGTAGTGGGAGGACCACACACCAGATCTGTAGCCTAATAAACTGTGGTATCCTGAGTCGTAGTGGGAGGACCACTCAACAGATCTGTAGCCTAATAAACTGTATGGTTTCCTGAGTCGTAGTGGGAGGACCACACAACAGATCTGTAGCCTAATAAACTGTATGGTTTCCTGAGTCGTAGTGGGAGGACCACACAACAGATCTGTAGCCTAATAAACTGTATGGTTTCCTGAGTCGTAGTGGGAGGACCACACAACAGATCTGTAGCCTAATAAACTGTATGGTTTCCTGAGTCGTAGTGGGAGGACCACACAACAGATCTGTAGCCTAATAAACTGTATGGTTTCCTGAGTCGTAGTGGGAGGACCACACAACAGATCTGTAGCCTAATAAACTGTATGGTTTCCTGAGTCGTAGTGGGCGGACCACACAACAGATCTGTAGCCTAATAAACTGTATGGTTTCCTGAGTCGTAGTGGGAGGACCACACAACAGATCTGTAGCCTAATAAACTGTATGGTTTCCTGAGTCGTAGTGGGAGGACCACACAACAGATCTGTAGCCTAATAAACTGTATGGTTTCCTGGTTAGTGCGAGGACCACACCACAGATCTGCCTAATAAACTGTATGGTTTCCTGAGTCGTAGTGGGAGGACCACACAACAGATCTGTAGCCTAATAAACTGTATGGTTTCCTGAGTCGTAGTGGGCGGACCACACAACAGATCTGTAGCCTAATAAACTGTATGGTTTCCTGAGTCGTAGTGGGAGGACCACACAACAGATCTGTAGCCTAATAAGCTGTATGGTTTCCTGAGTCATAGTGGGAGGACCACACAACAGATCTGTAGCCTAATAAACTGCATGGTTTCCTGAGTCGTAGTAGGAGGAACACACAACAGATCTGTAGCCTAATAAACTGTATGGTTTCCTGAGTCGTAGTGGGAGGACCACACAACAGATCTGTAGCCTAATGAAGTGCATTGTTTCCTGAGTCGTAGTGGGAGGACCACACAACAGATCTGTAGCCTAATAAACTGCATGGTTTCCTGAGTCGTAGTGGGAGGACCACACACCAGATCTGTAGCCTAATAAACTGTATGGTTTCCTGAGTCGTAGTGGGAGGACCACACAACAGATCTGTAGCCTAATAAACTGTATGGTTTCCTGAGTCGTAGTGGGAGGACCACACAACAGATCTGTAGCCTAATAAACTGTATGGTTTCCTGAGGTAGTGGGAGGACCACACAACAGATATGTAGCCTAATAAACTGTATGGTTTCCTGAGTCGTAGTGGGAGGACCACACACCAGATCTGTAGCCTAATAAACTGTATGGTTTCCTGAGTCGTAGTGGGAGGACCACACAACAGATCTGTAGCCTAATAAACTGTATGGTTTCCTGAGTCGTAGTGAGAGGACCACACAACAGATCTGTAGCCTAATAAACTGTATGGTTTCCTGAGTCGTAGTGGGAGGACCACACACCAGATCTGTAGCCTAATAAACTGTATGGTTTCCAGAGGACCACACAACAGATCTGTAGCCTAATAAACTGTATGGTTTCCTGAGTCGTAGTGGGAGGACCACACAACAGATCTGTAGCCTAATAAACTGCATGGTTTCCTGAGTCATAGTGGGAGGACCACACAACAGATCTGTAGCCTAATAAACTGTATGGTTTCCTGAGTCGTAGTGGGAGGACCACACAACAGATCTGTAGCCTAATAAACTGTATGGTTTCCTGAGTCGTAGTGGGAGGACCACACAACAGATCTGTAGCCTAATAAACTGTATGGCCTGAAGTACAGATCTGCCTAATAATGCTGTATGGTTTCCTGAGTCATAGTGGGAGGACCACACAACAGATCTGTAGCCTAATAAACTGCATGGTTTCCTGAGTCGTAGTAGGAGGAACACACAACAGATCTGTAGCCTAATAAACTGTATGGTTTCCTGAGTCGTAGTGGGAGGACCACACAACAGATCTGTAGCCTAATGAAGTGCATGGTTTCCTGAGTCATAGTGGGAGGACCACACATCAGATCTGTAGCCTAATAAACTGCATTGTTTCCTGAGTCGTAGTGGGAGGACCACACACCAGATCTGTAGCCTAATAAACTGTATGGTATCCTGAGTCGTAGTGGGAGGACCACACAACAGATCTGTAGCCTAATAAACTGTATGGTTTCCTGAGTCGTAGTGGGAGGACCACACAACAGATCTGTAGCCTAATAAACTGTATGGTTTCCTGAGTCGTAGTGGGAGGACCACACAACAGATATGTAGCCTAATAAACTGTATGGTTTCCTGAGTCGTAGAGGGAGGACCACTCAACAGATCTGTAGCCTAATAAACTATATGGTTTCCTGAGTCGTAGTGGGAGGACCACACAACAGATCTGTAGCCTAATAAACTGTATGGTTTCCTGAGTCGTAGTGGGAGGACCACACAACAGATCTGTAGCCTAATAAACTGTATGGTTTACTGAGTCGTAGTGGGAGGACCACACAACAGATCTGTACCCTAATAAACTGTATGGTTTCCTGAGTCGTAGTGGGAGGGAGTAGACTGCATGGTTTCCTGAGTAGTAGTGGGAGGACCACACAACAGATCTGTAGCCTAATAAACTGTTTCCTGAGTAGTATGGTTTAATAAACTGAGTCGTAGTGGGAGGACCACACAACAGATCTGTAGCCTAATAAACTGTATGGTTTCCTGAGTCGTAGTGGGAGGACCACACAACAGATCTGTAGCCTAATAAACTGTATGGTTTCCTGAGTCGTAGTGGGAGGACCACACAACAGATCTGTAGCCTAATAAACTGTATGGTTTCCTGAGTCGTAGTGGGAGGACCACACAACAGATCTGTAGCCTAATAAACTGCATGGTTTCCTGAGTCGTAGTGGGAGGACCACACAACAGATCTGTAGCCTAATAAACTGTATGGTTTCCTGAGTCGTAGTGGGAGGACCACACAACAGATCTGTAGCCTAATAAACTGCATGGTTTCCTGAGTCGTAGTGGGAGGACCACACAACAGATCTGTAGCCTAATAAACTGCATGGTTTCCTGAGTCGTAGTGGGAGGACCACACAACAGATCTGTAGCCTAATAAACTGTATGGTTTCCTGAGTCGTAGTGGGAGGACCACACAACAGATCTGTAGCCTAATAAACTGTATGGTTTCCTGAGTCGTAGTGGGAGGACCACACAACAGATCTGTAGCCTAATAAACTGTATGGTTTCCTGAGTCGTAGTGGGAGGACCACACAACAGATCTGTAGCCTAATAAACTGTATGGTTTCCTGAGTCGTAGAGGGAGGACCACTCAACAGATCTGTAGCCTAATAAACTGTATGGTTTCCTGAGTCGTAGTGGGAGGACCACACAACAGATCTGTAGCCTAATAAAACTGAGTCGTAGTGGGAGGACCACACAACAGATCTGTAGCCTAATAAACTGATGGTTTCCTGAGTCGTAGGGAGGACCACACAACAGATCTGTAGCCTAATAAACTGTATGGTTTCCTGAGTCGTAGTGGGAGGACCACACAACAGATCTGTAGCCTAATAAACTGTATGGTTTACTGAGTCGTAGTGGGAGGACCACACAACAGATCTGTTGCCCAATAAACTGTATGGTTTCCTGAGTCGTAGTGGGAGGACCACACAACAGATCTGTAGCCTAATAAACTGTATGGTTTCCTGAGTCGTAGTGGGAGGACCACACACCAGATCTGTAGCCTAATAAACTGTATGGTTTCCTGAGTAGTAGTGGGAGGACCACACACAGATCAGCCCAATAAACTGTATGGTTTCCTGAGTCGTAGTGGGCGGACCACACAACAGATCTGTAGCCTAATAAACTGCATGGTTTCCTGAGTCGTAGTGGGCGGACCACACAACAGATCTGTAGCCTAATAAACTGTATGGTTTCCTGAGTCGTAGTGGGAGGACCACACAACAGATCTGTAGCCTAATAAACTGTATGGTTTCAGATCTGAGTCTGTATGGTGAGGGAGGACCACACAACAGATCTGTAGCCTAATAAACTGTATGGTTTCCTGAGTCGTAGTGGGAGGACGACACAACAGATCTGTAGCCTAATAAACTGTATGGTTTCCTGAGTCGTAGTGGGAGGACCACACAACAGATCTGTAGCCTAATAAACTGTATGGATTCCTGAGTCGTAGTGAGAGGACCACACAACAGATCTGTAGCCTAATAAACTGTATGGTTTCCCGAGTCGTAGTGAGAGGACCACACAATATCATCACGTGACTCCAAGTTTACTTCGATATGATATTGTTATTACAACAATATTTGCGCATAAAGCCGTTTCCCCCACCATTTCTCACATAATTAATTTTACCGACACAACACAATCACACCTTATTTTGTTTTGTCGACATTTTTAAAGTTTACTGATAAATTTCCTGCCTATCTTGTAATGTTTTATCCAACATGTACTTTACCTGGTTACTGTAAGGGAATTTAGTATTTTGGGGGGGCATTTCACATTGAATTCACATCAGTTGACAACTCAACCAAATGTAAATCACAAATAGATGCTGAACTGATATCTGTGCCCAGTGGGACAGTTATAAATCATTTGTACACCAAAAAAATTGACATCAACAAATCTCAAACATATAGTATTTGCCAAAAACATTATTATTTCAAATGTTGATTAAACTAAGATACACACGTGACTCTTTATTTTTGCATGGGAACACTTGGGAAAATACGTCATAAATTAAAATCCCTTGGAGCTATATATCCTGGTGATTTTATGGTCGTTTATGTCCATCCACAAATATGTTGTGCCAGATAATATCACCCGATGGCCGAATTTGGCTCGCAGGCCACCTATTGGGGAACCGTGTCTTATACCGTTGTTTATATGAGTTTGAAGGAGGCATAGAAGATAGCCGCCTACATTCTTCCTGTTGGCCACCAGGAAGACCAGAGGAAGACCACCAGGAAGACCACCAGGAAGATCACAGGAAGACCAGAGGAAGATCACAGGAAGACCACAGGAAGACCACCAGGAAGACCACCAGGAAGATCACAGGAAGACCAGAGGAAGACCACAGGAAGACCACCAGGAAGACCACCAGGAAGATCACAGGAAGACCAGAGGAAGGTCACAGGAAGACCACAGGAAGACCACCAGGAAGATCACAGGAAGACCAGAGGAAGATCACAGGAAGACCACAGGAAGACCACCAGGAAGAAGAGAGGAAGACCACAGGAATACCACCAGGAAGACCACCAGGAAGACCAGAGGGAAACCAGAGAAACGCCAACCAGAAACGCCTGTGTCTGGGTGGAGCAGTGAGAAGCCCAACAGCCTTTTTCTCACTCCTAACAGAACACACACTTTAGAGCAGATATCCACCCAAACCAGGGACACATCCATACCAACCAGGGACACATCCATACCAACCAGGGACACATCCATACCAACCAGGGACACATCCATACCAACCAGGGACACATCCATACCAACCAGGGACACATCATACCAACCAGGGACACATCAACCCAACCAGCGACACATCCACCAAACCAGGGACACATCAACCAAACAGAGACACGTCATCCCCACCAGGGACACACCCATACTAAAACCAGGCCCTAACCCTACTCACTAGACAACAGCTCCACATTGACCCAGGCTCAGACTGTGATGTGGATTGGCAGATTGAATGGACGACATCTGTGCCCTGTCACCTCAGACCAAAGTGGAGACAAGGCACTGTTCAAGAGGATAACATATTCACATATATGGACGTAGGATTTCAGATAAACATTTCCAAAACTCCCAGGTTTTCCCAGACATCCCCCAACTACGAGTTGCTTAATGTGATGTATTTAATCAAATCGTACATGAAGGAAAGTGAAGGTACACACAGTACAGGACAGAGACTCCCAGAAGTTTTCAGCTCTCTCTGAAGTTCTACACAGGCCATGGAGACCACAGCATGTCACAACAATTAGATCAACATTAGCCAGTGTCTCTCACGCCAAGATGGCTGCCTATAGGAGAGAGATAAGGTCATGTGACTGGCTACAAGGAAGTCATGAGATAAGCCACGGATAACAACATGTACTGTTACCATATATAGGTTCAGTATCTCCCCAGGATGCCACCCACCACCTCAGGGACATCTATAACGCAGCAGTATTCTGATAGATTACACAAGTCAAATACTGTTTGCGTAGTCGAGCTACGGCTCTGAGTAAGATAATTTTAACTGGGGAATAAGACATTTATAAAGGGCTTATAAGCCGTTATTACCAAGTCAGGTGTGATTAAAAAAAACAAAAAATGTGTTTACTCATAAACTTGGCATAGTTTATTAACATTTGGCATAGTTTATTAACATTTGGCATAGTTTATTAACATTTGGCATATTTTATTAACATTTGGCATAGTTTATTAACATTTGGCATAGTTTATTAACATTTGGCATAGTTTATTAACATTTGCTAAAAATATATAATATAATAATAATAATATATGCCATTTAGCAGACGCTTTTATCCAAAGCGACTTACAGTCTCATGTGTGCATACATTCTACGTATGGGTGGTCCCGGGAATCGAACCCACTAACCTGGCGTTACAAGCGCCATGCTCTACCAACTGAGCCACAGAAGGACCAAAACAAAGTATACCATTGTATTGATAGGCTATATCCTAATATTGCTTGTGTTATTAACGTCGAATGAGTCAACATTGCTGCCTTATTATGGTATGTGTTTTTAAAGTCTCTCTCCCCGTAGTTAATGTTTAGAAGTGTATAATTAACGCGGGTATTATTTCTCCGTCGATGAAGAATACATCCAGGAGATAAGTTGTGTTTGTAACTTGTGTTTCCTCCAGGGAGTGTTTTTTTGGCGGTGACACACAAAGGCACATGTCAAACATATCTTGTTTACCACGGCGTTGACTTCAACATGTATTGTCTTGAAGCCGCCGTCCACCCCCCCAAAAAAAATAACACTAATTGCTCGTTGCTGTCTTCTCCTGTCACTGGTCTTTTCTTCTCGGAGACGCTGTGGTCTTTAGTGTCAGCCCAACCAAAAAAAACCCTCCTAAAAACACCAACATCGTTCATTCAAAGAGGCAATATTTACTGCTAATAAATTAGTGTTTGCACTGCAGTTCTCACTGAAGGAAGAAAAACATGTGCGTTGTTGAAATTGCTAATAATGAGTGGTTTCCAGACTAAATGTGATGCTTTTATGTAAATGCGTGGACCTGAAAGTTTGACCTGGAAACGAAAAAGCATCTAGTATCTGCTAAAGGCATGTACATTAGTGTGCGTCAATTAAACACAGCCAACGAACGAATGAACAAACGCACCCCTACTTTAATAAACGTACGGGGGGTTCCACAATCACACCGGGGTTGCCACGGCAACTGACCAGCAAACGAAAGGAACGGCAATCAGGGTATTAAAAAAATATATATAAAAAAAAAATAAGGCATGGAAGGGCGGCCGACACTCAGAAGAACTGCACAGTGAAATGTTTCGGTCAATATGAATACCTAATATGTACTAGACTCATGTTAGTTGTGAATGTAATATCACGTTGGATATGCTCCATCATGGTCTAATAGGTACTAGACTATCTCATGTTAGTTGTGAATGTAATATCACGTTGGATATGCTCCATCATGGTCTAATAGGTACTAGACTATCTCATGTTAGTTGTGAATGTAATATCACGTTGGATATGCTCCATCATGGTCTAATAGGTACTAGACTATCTCATGTTAGTTGTGAATGTAATATCACGTTGGATATGCTCCATCATGGTCTAATAGGTACTAGACTATCTCATGTTAGTTGTGAATGTAATATCACATTGGATCTGCTCCATCATGGTCTAATAGGTACTAGACTATCTCATGTTAGTTGTGAATGTAATATCACATTGGATCTGCTCCATCATGGTCTAATATGTACTAGACTATCTCATGTTAGTTGTGAATGTAATATCACGTTGGATATGCTCCATCATGGTCTAATATGTACTAGACTATCTGATGTTAGTTGTGAATGTAATATCACGTTGGATCTGCTCCATCATGGTCTAATAGGTACTAGACAATCTCATGTTAGTTGTGAATGTAATATCACGTTGGATCTGCTCCATCGTGGTCTAATATGTACTAGACTATCTCATGTTAGTTGTGAATGTAATATCACGTTGGATATGCTCCATCATGGTCTAATATGTACTAGACTATCTCATGTTAGTTGTGAATGTAATATCACGTTGGATATGCTCCATCATGGTCTAATAGGTACTAGACTATCTCATGTTAGTTGTGAATGTAATATCACGTTGGATATGCTCCATCATGGTCTAATATGTACTAGACTATCTCATGTTAGTTGTGAATGTAATATCACGTTGGATCTGCTCCATCATGGTCTAATAGGTACTAGACTATCTCATGTTAGTTGTGAATGTAATATCACATTGGATCTGCTCCATCATGGTCTAATAGGTACTAGACTATCTCATGTTAGTTGTGAATGTAATATCACGTTGGATCTGCTCCATCATGGTCTAATATGTACTAGACTATCTCATGTTAGTTGTGAATGTAATATCACGTTGGATATGCTCCATCATGGTCTAATATGTACTAGACTATCTCATGTTAGTTGTGAATGTAATATCACGTTGGATCTGCTCCATCATGGTCTAATAGGTACTAGACTATCTCATGTTAGTTGTGAATGTAATATCACGTTGGATCTGCTATCTGCTCCATCGTGGTCTAATATGTACTAGACTATCTCATGTTAGTTGTGAATGTAATATCACGTTGGATCTGCTCCATCATGGTCTAATATGTACTAGACTATCTCATGTTAGTTGTGAATGTAATATCACGTTGGATCTGCTCCATCATGGTCTAATAGGTACTAGACTATCTCATGTTAGTTGTGAATGTAATATCAAGTTGGATCTGCTCCATCATGGTCTAATATGTACTAGACTATCTCATGTTAGTTGTGAATGTAATATCACGTTGGATCTGCTCCATCATGGTCTAATAGGTACTAGACTATCTCATGTTAGTTGTGAATGTAATATCACGTTGGATCTGCTCCATCATGGTCTAATAGGTACTAGACTATCTCATGTTAGTTGTGAATGTAATATCACGTTGGATATGCTGTTGGTCCAATGGGAAATACTAGACCACAAACACACGTGAATGTAATACACACTGCTCCATCACACACTAATACACACAGACATCTCACACACACACAATGTAATACACACACACATCATGGTCTAATATGTACTAGACTATCTCATGTTAGTTGTCAGTATGATCACGTCAGACATGCCCCCTCAATGGGAAATCAGCACCCCCTCACGGGGTCAGTATGACATCAGACACCCCCCTCACAGGGTCAGTACGACATCAGACACTCCCCTCAGGGGGTCAGTATGACATCAGATACTCCCCTCAGGGGGTCAGCACCCCCCTCACGGGGTCAGTATGACATCAGACACCCCCCTCACGGGGTCAGTATGACATCAGACACACCCCTCAGGGGGTCAGTAGGACATCAGACACCCCCTGATCAGTAGGTCAGTATGACATCAGACACCCCCCTCAGGGGCTCAGTATGACATCAGACACTCCCTCAGGGGCTCAGGGGTCAGACACCCCCTCAGGGGTCAGTATGACATCAGACACCCCCTCAGGGGGTCAGTATGACATCAGACACCCCCTCAGGGGTCAGTAGGACATCAGACACCCCTGATCAGGGGTCAGTATGACATCAGACACCCCCTCAGGGGCTCAGTATGACATCAGACACCTCCCCTCAGGGGCTCAGTATGACATCAGACACCCCCTCAGGGGCTCAGTATGACATCAGACACACCCCTCAGGGGGTCAGTAGGACATCAGACACCCCCCTGATTAGTGGGTCAGTATGACATCAGACACCCCCCTCAGGGGCTCAGTATGACATCAGACACCTCCCTCAGGGGCTCAGTATGACATCAGACACCCCCCTCAGGGGCTCAGTACGACATCAGACACCCCCCTCAGGGGGTCAGTATGACATCAGACACCCCCCTCAGGGGGTCAGTATGACATCAGACACTCCCCTCAGGGGCTCAGTACGACATCAGACACCCCCCTCAGGGGCTCAGTATGACATCAGACACCCCCCTCAGGGGCTCAGTACGACATCAGACACCCCCCTCAGGGGCTCAGTACGACATCAGACACCCCCCTCAGGGGGTCAGTATGACATCAGACACTCCCCTCAGGGGCTCAGTACGACATCAGACACCCCCCTCAGGGGGTCAGTATGACATCAGACACCCCCCTCAGGGGCTCAGTATGACATCAGACACAGGGTTTCCTGGTCAGGCAACAGAATGTATCAAACATAAATGTCTGGTAGAGCCGCTTGGAATTTTTATAAATATTATTTACTTGATCGCAAATAACTACTAGAAAATATCCTGTATCCTCACGTTGACGTCGTCAGCTTTCAATCCCTCATCCTCCTGGCTACCCCATTCCCCACTTCCCACTTCACTTCTTAGTCAGTAGACATCACCGCTAGAACTGAACACCGAGTAGAATCTCAAACAGATCCCCTAACATCTGTGTGGAAAGGGATGGCGTGATGGCAAGACAATGGACGTCATCTGGCAGAGAAAAGGCATTTTGTATTGAATTGTGATACGCTGAAGGCAATTAGGTTGGTGGAGATGCGACTGCCGGTCGCGGCTTGCCCCGGCGAAGCACGTGACTTCGCCACATTTGTAATTCATTAGAGGGAGAATAATTCCTGTCAAGGTTGAACGCTGAAGGATTAATCACTGTACATTTGAGGAGCGGGCTAATGGAGGAGCAGTAACACAAAGACAGTGAGTCCCAAATGGGACCCTATTCCCTATGTAGTAAACTACTTTTGACCAGAGTCCTATGGGCCCTGGTCAAAAGTAGTGCACTACATAAGGCATTGGTTGTCATTTGGGATGAGAGAGAGAGAGAGAGAGAGAGAGAGAGAGAGAGAGAGAGAGAGAGATATAGAGATGGAGAGAGATAGAGGTAGAGAGATGAAGAGAGAGAGAGAGAACTGGAGAGATTTTGAGACGGAGAGAGAGAGAGAGAGGTAGAGGTAGAGAGAGAGAGAGAGAGAGAGAGAGAGAGAGAGAGAGAGAGAGAGAGAGAGAGAGAGAGAGAGAGAGAGAGAGAGAGAGAGAGAGAGGTAGAGAGAGGTAGAGAGAGGTAGAGAGAGAGGTATATAATCTGTATATTACTGGAGTCTCTATATTACCTGAGTCTCTATATTACCTGAGTCTCTATATTACCTGAGTCTCCTTATTACCTGAGTCTCTATATTTTCTGAGTCTCTATAGTACCTGAGTCTCTATATTACCCGAGTCTCTATATTACCTGAGTCTCTATATTACCTGAGTCTCTATATTACCTGAGTCTGTATAGTACCTTAGTCTGTAAAGTATCTGAGGCCATTTTCTTTATGCTCCATAGATGTATTCTATGGTGATATTGGCAACTTAAATAGTATTTTTTTTAAATCATCAACTACAGTGTTTTAACACTGAGCATCACCGCAAGTAGCTTCATGCTTCTTCAGGACACAGTACATATCTCTATTAGAGGCTGGTCCTTCTCTCTCATCTCTCTATTAGAAGCTGGTTCTTCTCTCTCATCTCTCTATTAGAAGCTGGTCCTTCTCTCTCAACTCTCTAGGAGAGGCTGGTCCTTCTCTCTCATCTCTCTATTAGAAGCTGGTTCTTCTCTCTCATCTCTCTATTAGAAGCTGGTCCTTCTCTCTCAACTCTCTAGGAGAGGCTGGTCCTTCTCTCTCATCTCTCTGGGAGAGGCTGGTCCTTCTCTCTCATCTCTCTGGGAGAGGCTGGTCCTTCTCTCTCATCTCTCTATTAGAAGCTGGTCCTTCTCTCTCATCTCTCTATTAGAAGCTGGTCCTTCCTTCTCTCTCTATTAGAAGCTGGTCCTTCTCTCTCATCTCTCTAGAAGCTGGTCCTTCTCTCTCATCTCTCTATTAGAAGCTGGTTCCTCTCATCTCTCATCTCTCAACTCTCTAGGAGAGGCTGGTCCTTCTCTCATCTCTCAGGCTGGTCCTTCTCTCTCATCTCTCTGGGAGAGGCTGGTCCTTCTTTCTCATCCCTCTGGGAGAGGCTGGTCCTTATCTCTCTAGGAGAGGCTGGTCCTTCTTTCTCATCCCTCTAGGAGAAACTGGTCCTTCTCTCTCATCTCTCTGGGAGAGGCTGGTCCTTCTCTCTCATCTCTCTGGGAGAGGCTGGTACTTCTCTCTCATCTCTCTAGGAGAGGCTGGTCCTTCTCTCTCATCTCTCTAGGAGAGGCTGGTCCTTCTCTCTCATCTCTCTAGGAGAGGCTGGTCCTTCTCTCTCATCTCTCTGGGAGAGGCTGGTCCTCTCTCATCTCTCTGGGAGAGGCTGGTCCTTCTCTCTCATCTCTCTGGGAGAGGCTGGTCCTTCTCTCTCATCTCTCTATTAGAAGCTGGTTCTTCTCTCTCATCTCTCTATTAGAAGCTGGTCCTTCTCTCTCAACTCTCTAGGAGAGGCTGGTCCTTCTCTCTCATCTCTCTGGGAGAGGCTGGTCCTTCTCTCTCATCTCTCTGGGAGAGGCTGGTCCTTCTCTCTCATCTCTCTGGGAGAGGCTGGTCCTTCTCTCTCATCTCTCTGGGAGAGGCTGGTCCTTCTCTCTCATCTCTCTGGGAGAGGCTGGTCCTTCTTTCTCATCCCTCTGGGAGAGGCTGGTCCTTCTCTCTCATCTCTCTGGGAGAGGCTGGTCCTCCTCTCTCATCTCTCTGGGAGAGGCTGGTCCTTCTCTCTCATCTCTCTAGGAGAGGCTGGTCCTTCTATCTCAACTCTCTGGGAGAGGCTGGTCCTTCTCTCTCAACTCTCTAGGAGAGGCTGGTCCTTCTCTCTCATCCCTCTAGGAGAAACTGGTCCTTCTCTCTCAACTCTCTAGGAGAGGCTGGTCCTTCTCTGTTATTGATCTGTGCATTAAACCATCATTACAGCCTCCAGGCTTGAACTGTTAAGTGATTAGTCCAGTGATTAGTCGAACAGTAAGTGGCTCATTTTTTCCGCGGGGTGCCAAAAGGCAAATCAGAAAAAGTCCTTTCAAATATTCCCCTGTGGTTTTGATAATAACTCACTTCATGCAAATAGGTAGGATAGACTACAAGGTCTGTAAAAGGACAACCAAGCAGATATTGGAAAGGGCTGTGGTGTGAAAGTCAGTCTGATAGTAGATCATGGCAAATCACTTTAAATTATTAATGACGTTCAATATAACTCCAATTGAGTGATTACTAGCTATGTTGTAAAAACTGTAAAAATTGTTTTTGCCATGCAGGAAATATGTGTTATAGCTAATCCATTCCAATGTGCATCTGTGCTATCCTGTGTTGTAGTGTCATACTCAATCGGTTGTTTTATTCACAGAGGCTTGACCACAGGTTACTTCACATGTACACAACCATAGTATATAGAACTATATGCAAATGCTAATAACGAATTGTAATTTGTGCAATTGTGTCCGTTTGCGTCTGGATGAGATCATTTACTTCAACACGGCGGCGCCCTTCAGATAATTCTGTGACTGGAATGGCTCATCTCAGCTGAAGTAGTGTAGGTCGTTACAGGGGACTGTAGTGGGGAGCTAACTATGGGGACAGAGTGTGTTGGCGTGTGTGTGTGTGTGTGTGTGTGTGTGTGTGTGTGTGCGTGCGTGTGCGTGTGTGTGTGTGTGTGTGTGTGCGTGTGCGTGTGTGTGAGAGTGAGTGTGAGTAGCTAACCATAAGGCTGGAGCCTCTTCTAAAGCCTAAACACCCCTCTTCTCTTCCGTCACTCCCCCTCTTCGGCTCGCCCTCTACCCCTATCCCTCTCTAGCCCTCGAGCCCCCCTCACTAAGCATGTTCCATTAGCACAATGTATCCGTCAGTAATACTAGTCAAAGTCACAGTGACACTATTTACAATTACATGAATCAATCATTGCTATGCAATATAATATATGACCAACAGAATTAGACAGTTGTGGAATGTAGGTTTGTCAACATGTTTTACATACAGTGGGAATATGTACAGTTGAAGTCGGAAGTTTACATACACTCAGGTTGGAGTCATTAAAACTTGTTTTTTAACCACTCCATAAATGTTTTGTTAACAAACTGTAGTTTTGGCAAGTCGGTTAGGACTCTGTGCATGACACATGTCATTTTTCCAACAATTGTTTACAGACAGATTATTTCACTGTATCACAATTCCAGTGGGTAAGTTGACTGTGCCTTTTAAACAGCTTGGAAAATTCCAGAAAATTATGTCATGGCTTTAGAAGCTTCTGATAGGCTAATTGACATTATTTGAGTCAATTGGAGGTGTACCTGTGGGTGTATTTCAAGGCCTACCTTCAAACTCAGTGCCTCTTTGCTTGACATCATGGGGAAATCAAAAGAAATCAGACAAAACCACAGAAAACAAATTGTAGACTTCCACAAGTCTGGTTCATCCTTGGGAGCAATTTCCAAACGTCTGAAGGTACCACGTTCATCTGTACAAACAATATTATGCAAATATAAACACCAGGTGACTATGCAGCCGTCATACCGCTCAGGAAGGAGATGCGTTCTGTCTCCTAGAGATGGATGTACTT
This sequence comes from Oncorhynchus keta, assembly GCF_023373465.1. Lineage (NCBI taxonomy): Eukaryota > Metazoa > Chordata > Actinopteri > Salmoniformes > Salmonidae > Oncorhynchus > Oncorhynchus keta. Next base: position 45,804,365 of record NC_068445.1, on the reverse strand, counting down.
TGGTGCGAAAAGTGCAAATCAATCCCAGAACAACAGCAAAGGACCCTGTGAAGATGTTGGAGGAAACAGGTGCAAATGTATCTTTATCCACAGTAAAACGAGTCCTATATCGACCTAACCTGAAAGGCCGCTCAGCAAAGAAGAAGCCACTGCTCCAAAACCGCCACAAAAAAAGCCAGACTACGGTTTGCAACTGCACATGAGGACAAAGATCATATTTTTTGGAGAAATGTCCTCTGGTCTGATGAAACAAAAATAGAACTGTTTGGCCACAATGACCATCATTATGCTTGGAGGAAAAAGGGGGAGGCTTGCAAGCCGAAGATTACCAACCCAACCGTGAAGCACGGGGGTGGCAGCATCATGTTGTGGAGGTGCTTTGCTGCAGGAGGGACTGGTGCACTTCATAAAATAGATGGCATCACGAGGTAGGAAAATTATGTAGATGTATTGAAGCAACATCTCAAGACATCAGTCAGGAAGTTAAAGCTTGGTCGCAAATGGGTCTTCCAAATGGACAACGACCCCAAGCATACTTCCAAAGTTGTGGCAAAATGGCTTAAGGACAACAAAGTCAAGGTATTGGACAGGCCATCAAAAAGCCCTGACCTCAATCCTTTAGAAAATCTGTGGGCAGAACTGAAAAAGCGTATTCGAGCAAGGAGGCCTACAAACCTGACTCAGTTACTCCAGCTCTGTCAGGAGGAATGGGTCTAAATTCACCCTACTTATTGTGGGATTCTTCTGGAAGGCTACCCGAAACGTTTGACCCAAGTTAAAATAAATTAAAGGCAATGCTACCAAAAACTAAATGAGTGTATGTAAACTTCTGACCCACTGAGAATGTGATGAAAGAAATAAAAGCTGAAATAAATCATTCACTCTACTATTATTCTGACATTTCACATTCTTAAAATAAAGTGGTGATCCTAACTGTCTTAAGGCTGTGAATTGTTACTCGGATGAAATGTCAGGAATTGTGAAAAACCGAGTTTAAAATTATTTAGTTAAGGTGTATGTGAACTTCCGACTGAGCAGCCTTTTTGCTTGTGCAGGTTGTGGAGACAAAAAGCCTGGCACTGATGTGTTTGTGAGTGTCTCACCTTCCACATGACGGTGACTTATTTATTTTGTAGCTCAAACCTTTCGGGTTTTTACAGACGATTTCATGACAATTGTCTTGTCTGGATCCTCTCATGTGTAGAAAAAGACTGCTTTCCAAAACTCCATGTCGGCAGAAAGAGGGGATTGAGCCGCAGCCGCTACAAGCATCGGGTAAGTCTCTAGTATAAACACACAGAACTCCATGTTATATCGGCAGAAAGAGGGGATTGAGCCGCAGCCGCTACAAGCATCGGGTAAGTCTCTAGTATAAACACACAGAACTCCATGTTATATCGGCAGAAAGAGGGGATTGAGCCGCAGCCGCTACAAGCATCGGGTAAGTCTCTAGTATAAACACACAGAACTCCATGTTATATCGGCAGAAAGAGGGGATTGAGCCGCAGCCGCTACAAGCATCGGGTAAGTCTCTAGTATAAACACACAGAACTCCATGTTATATCGGCAGAAAGAGGGGATTGAGCCGCAGCCGCTACAAGCATCGGTAAGTCTCTAGTATAAACACACAGAACTCCATGTTATATCGGCAGAAAGAGGGGATTGAGCCGCAGCCGCTACAAGCATCGGTAAGTCTCTAGTATAAACACACAGAACTCCATGTTATATCGGCAGAAAGAGGGGATTGAGCCCGCAAGCATCGGTAAGTCTCTAGTATAAACACACAGCATGGTAAGTCTCTAGTATAAACACACAGAACTCCATGTTATATCGGCAGAAAGAGGGGATTGAGCCGCAGCCGCTACAAGCATCGGTAAGTCTCTAGTATAAACACACAGAACTCCATGTTATATCGGCAGAAAGAGGGGATTGAGCCGCAGCCGCTACAAGCATCGGTAAGTCTCTAGTATAAACACACAGAACTCCATGTTATATCGGCAGAAAGAGGGGATTGAGCCGCAGCCGCTACAAGCATCGGGTAAGTCTCTAGTATAAACACACAGAACTCCATGTTATATCGGCAGAAAGAGGGGATTGAGCCGCAGCCGCTACAAGCATCGGTAAGTCTCTAGTATAAACACACAGAACTCCATGTTATATCGGCAGAAAGAGGGGATTGAGCCGCAGCCAAGCATCGGTAGTCTCTAGTATAAACACACAGAACTCCATGTTAGCATCGGTAAGTCTCTAGTATAAACACACAGAACTCCATGTTATATCGGCAGAAAAAGGGGATTGAGCCGCAGCCGCTACAAGCATCGGTAAGTCTCTAGTATAAACACACAGAACTCCATGTTATATCGGCGGCAGCCGCTACAAGCATCGGTAAGTCTCTAGTATAAACACACAGAACTCCATGTTATATCGGCAGAAAGAGGATTGAGCCGCAGCCGCTACAAGCATCGGTAAGTCTCTAGTATAAACACACAGAACTCCATGTTATATCGGCAGAAAGAGGGGATTGAGCCGCAGCCGCTACAAGCATCGGGTAAGTCTCTAGTATAAACACACAGAACTCCATGTTATATCGGCAGAAAGAGGGGATTGAGCCGCAGCCGCTACAAGCATCGGTAAGTCTCTAGTATAAACACACAGAACTCCATGTTATATCGGCAGAAAGAGGGGATTGAGCCGCAGCCGCTACAAGCATCGGTAAGTCTCTAGTATAAACACACAGAACTCCATGTTATATCGGCAGAAAAAGGGGATTGAGCCGCTACAAGCATCGGGTAAGTCTCTAGTATAAACACACAGAACTCCATGTTATATCGGCAGTAAGTCTCTAGTATAAACACACAGAACTCCATGTTATATCGGCAGAAAGAGGGGATTGAGCCGCAGCCGCTACAAGCATCGGTAAGTCTCCAGTATAAACACACACCGAGAGCTTTTCAATATTAAAAATGATGACACCTTGTGACACACAGGTGTGTCAATCGAATCTCGGGGGGATTTATTTAAGATGATAAAATTGGTATAACATTTACCAGGCATAGCAGTAAAACTGCCAGGACGCCATCATCATGTTCTAACCATCACTAACAATTCTTCAACATAGAAAACAAACCGTCAAACTACCATTGATTTATTCACGCACAAAAAAAAAAAAAACATCTCTCTTCTTGCATAAAGATTTACAGCACCTTCAGCTTGAGGATGGGGGAGACAACGACTACAGTCACTCAGGTATAGCAGCCCAAATGGATTTTCAACTAGGCCCTAAAGCTTTTAGCTAGCACCAGTGGTGAATAGCAGTTAGGGGTTACCATGCCAACCTATCCAGAGGGATGTTCACTTGCACATCAGAGTTGCGTCAGGGGAGGAGAAAGCATCGCCAGATGTCTTCAACAATTTTCTCTGAAAAGATTTCACGTCTGCCATGCTTATTTGGGAGATACCAATCAGAGAGGATAAATGTGGCTTCCACCTTTCTCTCTCTCTCTCTCTCTCTTTTCATCTCTATCTCTATCTCGCTCTCTCTTTTCATCTCTCTCGCTCTCTCTTTTCATCTCTATCTCTATCTCGCTCTCACTTTTCATCTCTCTCTCTCTCTCTCTCTCTCTCTCTCTCCCCATCTCTAGATCTCTCCAACTCTCTCTCTCTCTCTCCCTCTCTCTCTCTCTCTCTCTCTCTCCTCTCTCTCTCTCTCTCTCTCTCTCTCCCTCTCTCTCTCTCTCTCTCTCTCTCTCTCTCTCTCTCTCTCTCTCTCATTCTCCCTCTCTCTCTCTCTCTCTCATTCTCTCTCTCTCTCTCTTTCTCCATCTCCATCCCTCTCCATCATGATGGCCAATAATGAAAGCACCCAGACTCGTGCACTTACAGCGCTGGCCAATTTGATGATCTACGCCTGCCATTGGCCGTTGGTTGGTTGTAATTTTTAAACATTGATGTTGTATTTTCTGCATGTGACACAGAATATATGCGTGTGTGTGTCAAATCAAATCAAATCAAATCAAATTGTATTAGTCGCATGTGCCGAATACAACAGACCTTAGACCTTACAGTGAAATTATTACTTACAAGCTCTTAACCAACAATGCATTTTTTTGTGGAAAAATAGCAACAACAAAAAATAACAAATAAATAAAAGTAACAAATAACAAATATTTAAAGTAACATATAATTACTTTGGTGTGTTTGGACCATGAACCTTTGTTGATGATATGGACACCAAGGAACTTTAAGTTCTCGATCTGCCTGGCTCTCCTTTTCCTGGAGATCAGCTCCTTTGTCTTCATTTTTTGTGTTTTTTATTTATTAACGATCCCCATTAGCTCTTACATTTCATAACACGATACATTTAGTATGTTCCCTCAGGCCACGACTCCACTTTTACATATTTACAATACCACATCCATGTAAACTTGTGCGTGTAATTTATGAAATAATAAAAAGCTTTTTTATTCTCATTCTTTGTCATTTTATCTGTTTCATAGTGTAGTTTCTTCTTTTTATTCAGTTTCAGTGACATGATTTCTCAATTTGCAGTACGTTTGCCAATCGGTTGGGCAGCCAGACTTATTTGCCATTCCTATTGCTTCATCTCACTCAACCATACCATTTTTCAATTCATCATCAATTGAAAGGGATTTAATAGCTTTTATTTTACAGTCATTTTCTTAATGGGTGCATTGCTTATTAGTAACTGGAATAAGCAATGTATAAATGTGTCAAAAGCGTCTGTTTGCTTCTCATTACACACCACGGACCAACAAATATTCTTTACATCAACAACATAGGAATCACTACAAAACATATTGTATGACCTCTTATATACTATATACTGACTGTTAGCACTTGGTGGTCTATAGCAGCTTCCCACCAGAATGGGCTTTAGTTGAGGCAGATGAACCTGTAGCCAGCCATATTACTTCAACAGTATTTAAAATGAGATCCTCTCTAATCTTTACAGGAATGTGGTTCTGAATATAAATAGCAACACCTCCACCTTTGGCATTTCTGTCTTTTCTGTAGATGTTATAACCTTGTATTTCTACCACTGTATCATCAAAGGTATTAACTAAGTGAGTTTCAGAGATAGTCAGAATGTGAATGTCATCTGTTACTAGTAAAATTATTGACTTCATGAACCTTGTTTCTTAAGCTCCTTATGTTAACGTGGGCGGTTTTGAGCACTTTTCTGGGATGCTTGATTCTTTTCATTGCTTTACTGGGAAGCTTAGCAGCAGTAGACATGCTCTCCGTTATTTATCTCCGGTAATGGTCTCCGGTATTCTCCATCTTAAATTGTATTGTTTATTTACATATTGGGTACCTGAGGATTGATTAGGAACATTGTTTGATGTGTTTGGAAGAAGTTTATTGGTAACTTACGGGATTCATTTGTATGCATTTTGAACGAGGGAAACCGGTGGATTACTGAGTCAAGGCAGTCAATGAAACTGACTTTTTTGGGATATAAAGAAGGACTTTATCGAACTGGGACGCTTGTGATTGCAACCAGATGAAGATCTTCAAAGGTAAGTTATTTATTTTATCGCTATTTCTGACTTTCGTGACGCCTCTGCTTGGTTGTAAAATGTATGTAATGCTTTTGTGTGCAGGGCGCTGTCCTCAGATAATCGCAAGGTGTGCTTTCGCCGTAAAGTATTTTTGAAATCTGACAATGCGGCTGGATTAACAAGAAGTTACGCTTTGAAATGATGTATGACAAATGTATTTTCATGAATGTTTAATATTACGATTTCTGTAATTTGAATTTTGCGCTCTGCAATTTCACCGGATGTTGTCGAGGTGAGACGCTGGCGTCCCAATGATCCGTAAGAAGCTAAAGGTCTTACTCGCATCAGCTATGGAGAGCATGATCACACAGTCGTCCGGAACAGCCGGTGCTCTCATGCATGATTCAGTGTACCTTGCCTCAAAGCACGCATAGAAGTAATGTAGCTCGTCTGGTAGGCTTGTGTCACTGGGCAGCCCGCAGCTGGGCTTCCCTTTGTAGTCGGTATTAGTTTGCCTTGCCACATCCAATGAGCGTCAAAGTCATTGTAGATTCGATCTTAGTCTTGTATTGATGATTTTCCTATTTGATGGTTTTTATCGGACGGCGTTTCGGGATATCTTGTAAGGCTCCGGGTTAGAGTCCCACTTCTTGAAAGCTGCGCCTCTAGCCTTTAGCTCAGTGCGGATGTTGTCTGTAATCCATGGCTTCTGGTTGGGGTATGTACGCATGGTCACTGTGGGGACGACGTCATCGATGCACTTATCGATGAAGCTGGTGACTGATGTGGTAAACACTTCAATGTTATCCTCATTGAATCCAAAAAAGGGATTTGTTTTTATATATATTCTTAATGACAACATTCACTAGAATCAGCACACACAGCAGATTGATGGATAGAACACGTGTTCATTTTTAGAAAAGTAGAAAGTGACTGAGGAGAAATAAGATAACGTTTTTCTGCAAGCTGCTACTTCTGCTTATAGGGTAAATGCTTCTATCATGAGGTGATCATGGCAAAGGTCATTTAAAAGAAGTTGTAATCTACATGTACCTTAATAAGGCACATTTACATTAAAGTAGTCAGTCGAACATCATATAATCATGTAGTTTAATGGAAGAAATGTAGTCAGTCGAACATCATATAATCATGTAGTTTAGTGGAGGAAATGTAGTCAGTCGAACATCATATAATCATGTAGTTTAGTGGAGGAAATGTAGTCAGTCGAACATCATATAATCATGTAGTTTAGTGGAGGAAATGTAGTCAGTTCAACATCATATAATCATGTAGTTTAATGGAAGAAATGTAGTCAGTCGAACATCATATAATCATGTAGTGTAGTGGAGGAAATGTAGTCAGTCGAACATCATATAATCATGTAGTTTAATGGAAGAAATGTAGTCAGTCGAACATCATATAATCATGTAGTGTAGTGGAAGAAATGTAGTCAGTCGAACATCATATAATCATGTAGTTTAGTGGAGGAAATGTAGTCAGTCGAACATCATATAATCATGTAGTTTAGTGGAGGAAATGTAGTCAGTCGAACATCATATAATCATGTAGTTTAGTGGAGGAAATGTAGTCAGTCGAACATCATATAATCATGTAGTGTAGTGGAGGAAATGTAGTCAGTCGAACATCATATAATCATGTAGTTTAGTGGAAGATATCCAGATTTATTCATCAGGATGAAAATTAAATTATTTCATCAGACATTCTTTGACATATAGCCAGGGTTGGGTAGGTTACTTTCTAAATGTAATCCATTACAGTTACTAGTCAAAAATTGTAAGTCAGTAACGTAACTTTTGGATTACCCCAAACTCAGCAACGTAATCTCCTTAATAAGAGACATTACAAAGACAACAAAAATGTATGTTACCAATTGAACGACATCTATTGCAGGATAAATCAATGTTAACGATCACATAGCTGTCCTTATATGGATGTTACATTTTACTGTATGGGTTGGATATTTAGGCTTCTTCTAACCTATCACTTTCTGCTACATATAATAATACGATTCAATGATATCTTTACATTAAAAACCAGTCTATCAGAATTCTAGTCATTCCAATCAATGTTATACCCCTTGACCTTCAATGTTACTCTTCCTGGTGTCCACACAGAACACAGAACACAGAACACAGAACACAGAACACAGGACTTGGAAATATGGAAGTACTTAATTAGCCAAATTGTTTCACCTGAGCATGACACCGAATCTAAGGACTTATTAGCCAGCCCTATTCTGTTGTTTATGATTTTGCTGTCATGGAGGACTGATTGGGCCCAGCGTCGTCCGGGTTAAGGGAGGGTTTGGCCCGGCTATGCCCTCATTGTAAATAAGAATCTGACTTGCCTTGTTAAATAAAGGTTAAATAAACAAATCAAAATAAAATTGATTTGAGTGGAAAAATAAATGCTGCGCTCATGGAATGGCATGCTTTGAGCACTACTGAAAAGTGTTATTTACATGTGATAAATTAATGCCATTTGCTGCATTTGCGATATGCCTATTGTTTACCTTTTGTTGGTGACACTTTGGTATCTTTATAATATGCAGCTGTTTAAAGGGCAAATCCACAGATGAAACAATAACGAAACCGTCACCCCGCCTCTGTTTTGGTAAAAAGCTGAGGGATGGGGTCCTGGAGGAATGTAACCAACTCTCAGATTAACAAACAGAGCTATGGATGTAAGGTCTGACCATTTATGATATCAACATTAGTGTTTTTTAACCATGTTATGAGGATATACAGTGTGTGGTTACATTTACAGTGTTTAGAAACATTGGAGAAAAACAAGCTTATATTTTGGGTTCTCATGGAGAGCAACAGTTGATCTAAACTCCTGAGGCATTTAGAAGTTAAATTCTTCAAGAATCAATGGACTTTGGTTTCTAGTGTAAAGATATAATTTAATCGTATTATTATATGTAGTAGAAAGCTTAGTTCATGCGGCATTTATACAGTAGCAGTTGAAAGATTGGACACACCTACTCATTCTGGGATTTTTCTTTATTTTCACTATTTTCTACATTGTAGAATAATAGTGAAAACATCATCACTCTGAAATAACACACATGGAATCATGTAGTAACCAAGAAAGTGTTAAACAAATCTAAATATATTTTATATTTGAGATTCTTCAAATAGCCACCCTTTTGCCTTGATGACAGCTTTCCACACTAAGGACAAACTTAAACTTACGCTCTTTTTTCAAATGTAATTGAAACAGAGAATTATCAACTCTTTTTTTTCTCGTAAACATCCTTTCTGAATTTAAAGTAATCCATCAAAGTAATCATCTAGTTTTTAAAATATTTTTGCTGGTAAAGTAATGGATTACCGTTACCGTTTTTGTCATTCCTGACAACCCTGGGTACCCCAACTCTGGACACGCCAACCCTGGGTAATTCCTGACAATACTCCCCAACCCTGGGTAATTCCTGACAATACTCCCCAACCCTGGGTAATTCCTGACAATACTCCCCAACCCTGGGTAATTCCTGACAATACTCCTCAACCCTGGGTAATTCCTGACAATACTCCCCACCCCTGGGTACCCCAACTCTGGACAAGCCAACCCTGGGTAATTCCTGACAATACTCCTCAACCCTGGGTAATTCCTGACAATACTCCTCAACCCTGGGTAATTCCTGACAATACTCCTCAACCCTGGGTAGTTCCTGACAATACTCCTCAACCCTGGGTAGTTCCTGACAATACTCCCCAACCCTGGGTAATTCCTGACAATACTCCTCAAGCCTGGGTAATTCCTGACAATATTCCTTAACCCTGGGTAATTCCTCAATGACCATCGGATGAATCCCGGAACATGTTCCAGTCTGTGCTAGCAAAACAGTGCTTTAGCTTAGCATTTGCGTCATCTGACCAATTTCATATTGAGCAAGTCACTGGTACTTCCTGCTTTAGTTTTTGCTTGTAAGCAGGAATGCTTCTACCAATTATGAGATTTGTCAATCAGAAGGACCCAAACTGATACAACTGGCCCAGTGGAACAGCCAAACTGATAAAATGGCATCTCTGTGGTGCAATTAAAGTGTACAACTGGGTATGTGGTGTCTGCTCTGCAGCTGACAGGCTCTATAGGGCCAGCAGAGGAGAAAGAGAAGCAACTTTGTAAACAATGTATCATTTAAATCAACACCTGCTGGGTGGGGGAACACTTTACTTATAGGCGGCAGATATAATATTTTATAACTTGTTATAAGCATGCAGGAGTCTTTGTAATGCCTTATAAGAAGGCTTGTAATATGTTAGGGTACTTAGTATACATACAGAGGAATAATTAATCTCAATGCACTATAATGATTCAACTGGTGCTATAATGCAGTGCTAAAAACTGCTATAATGGCACCCAGTGGAATAGTACACTGCTAAAACTGGCCCACTGGAAATGCCACTGCAATACAACTGCCCAGTGGAACAGCCATAATGCACTGCAATAGTAACAGCCAAACTGATACAACTGGCCCACTGGAATGCCAAACTAATAAAACTGGCCCAGTGGAACAGCTGAGATAACTGGTTAACTGAGATAACAGATAATTGAGATAACTGATATAACTGGAGATAACTGAGTTAACTGAGTTAACTGGATAAGTGGAATGGCCAAACTAATAAAACTGGCCCAGTGGAACAGTTAACAGATACAACTGGCTAACCCAGTTAACTGAGCAAACTGATAAAACTGGCCCAGTGGTTAACAGCTAACTGAGATAACTGGTTAAGTGGAATGGCCAAACTGAGATAAAACTGGTTAACTGTGGAACAGATAACTGAGATAACTCCCCAGTGGAACTGAGATAACTGAGAAAACTGAGCCTGAGTAACAGCCAAACTGATAAAACTGGCCCAGTGGAACTGAGATAACTGAGATAACTGGCCCAGTGGAACTGAGATAACTGAGATAACTGAGTTAACTGAGATAACTGAGATAACTAATACAACTGGCCCAGTAAAACATCCAAACTAATACAACTGGCCCAGTGGAACATGAGATAACTGGCCCAGTGGAACTGAGAAACTGATACTGAGTGAACTGAGCCCAGTGGAACTCCAAACTGATACAACAGTGTTTGCCCAGTGACAGCCATTGCATTCATAATGCACTATGTTTGCCCCAGTGGAAGTGCCAAACTGAAAAACTGGTGCCATTTGGAACAGCCAGGCATGGACTGGAGGAAGGGTATGGAACATCCAAACTGATAAAACTGGCCCCAGTGGAACATCCAAACTGATAAAACTGGCCCCAGTGGAACAGCCAAACTAATAAAACTGGCCCAGGGGAACATCCAAACTAATACAACTGGCCCAGTGGAACATCCAAACTAATACAACTGGCCCCAGTGGAACAGCCAAACTAATAAAACTGGCCCCAGTGGAACATCCAAACTAATACAACTGGCCCAGTGGAACATCCAAACTAATACAACTGGCCCCAGTGGAACAGCCAAACTGATAAACTGGCCCCAGTGGAACATCCAAACTAATACAACTGGCCCCAGTGGAACATCCAAACTAATACAACTGGCCCCAGTAAAACATCCAAACTGATAAAACTGGCCCCAGTGGAACGGCCAAACTAATACAACTGGCCCAGTGGAACATCCAAACTGATACAACTGGCCCAGTGGAACAGCCAAACTGATACAACTGGCCCAGTGGAACAGCCAAACTAATAAACTGGCCCAGTGGAACATCCAAACTGATACAACTGGCCCAGTGGAACATCCAAACTAATACAACTGGCCCAGTGGAACAGCCAAACTAATAAAACTGGCCCAGTGGAACATCCAAACTAATACAACTGGCCCCAGGGGAACATCCAAACTGATACAACTGGCCCAGTGGAACAGCCAAACTGATACAACTGGCACAGTGGAACAGCCAAACTGATAAAACTGGCCCAGTGGAACAGCCAAACTAATACAACTGGCCCAGTGGAACGGCCAAACTGATACAACTGGCCCCAGTGGAACGGCCAAACTGATAAAACTGGCCCAGTGGAACGGCCAAACTGATAAAACTGGCCCATTGGAACAGCCAAACTAATACAACTGGCCCAGTGGAACAGCCAAACTAATAAAACTGGCCCAGTGGAACAGCCAAACTAATACAACTGGCCCAGTGGAACATCCAAACTAATACAACTGGCCCAGTAAAACATCCAAACTAATACAATTGGCCCAGTGGAACATCCAAACTAATAAAACTGGCCCAGTTGAACAGCCAAACTAATACAACTGGCCCAGTGGAACAGCCAAACTGATAAAAACATGAGGGCTGAGGACCACTTCACATTTAATCCTTGTTTTAGGAGAATGTAGTAATATATATAAATATAATATATGCCATTTAGCAGACGCTTTTATCCAAAGCGACTTACAGTCATGCGTGCATACATTCTACGTATGGGTGGTCCCGGGAATCGAGTACTTCCTGTTTTGATGTAGATTTTTAGTTGTAGTACAGACGGAAGGAAGACCAACTCTAACCTGAGGCTGTGTCTGTCTCCTCGTTTAGGAGGGAACTAGAGAGCAAGACAGACAGACCTAAAACTGACATGTAGATATTGTACACAGCTGACTAACTTGAAATGTGTCAGACATGCACTGCTCCAAGATGATGTGCTAGCTAGCTAGCTATGAATCATAACAGTTGGTAACATTCCCACACAGACTGACACTAATGTTTTACAGAGCGAGTGATAGTCGGTATCGTCCTTCAGTTCAGCATGCTTGGGAAGCTGTTTGGGAAAGCTGCACAGCCCCAGCTGCTGTCAATTACCACTTGATATTCTCCTCCTCATCTTGCTGCCTGCTACATCTGCCTGCTGGGGGCACAGAGGTTTACTGGCTAATGTCTCACCTAGCAGTGCTTCAGGGGGCTTTTATCAAAAGCAGGGTTTGATACATCTCAGTTGTGAACCGACACACTAATCCTTTGTGAGTGTTTACACTTTTATGTCTCGTAGTATTTCTGAATAGTTCGTTGTGATTTTGACTTTTTTGTTGTTTTGTTGAAACCTTGAATTAGCAATGTATTATACAATCAATCAAATGTATTTATAAAGCCCTTCTTACATCAGCTGATGTCACAAAGTGCTGTAACAGAAACACAGCCTAAAACCCCCAAACAGCAAGCAATGCTGATGTAGAAGCACGGTGGCTAGGAAATACTCCCTCGAAAGGAAGGAACCTAGGAGGAAACCTAGAGAGGAACCAGGCTATGAGGGGTGGCCAGTCCTCTTCTGGCTGTGCCGGGTAGAGATTATAAACCTAGAGAGGAACCAGGCTGTGAGAGGTGGCCAGTCCTCTTCTGGCCGTGCCGGGTGGAGATTATAAACCTAGAGAGGAACCAGGCTATGAGGGGTGGCCAGTCCTCTTCTGGCTGTGCCGGGTGGAGATTATAAACCTAGAGAGGAACCAGGCTGTGAGGGGTGGCTAGTCCTCTTCTGGCTGTGCCGGGTTGAGATTATAACAGAACATGGTCAAGATGTTCAAACCTTCATAGATGACCAGCAGGGTCAAATAAAAGTAATAATCACAGTGGTTGTAGAGGGCGCAACAGGTCAGCACCTCAGGAGTAAATGTCAGCATTCAGAGTTAGAGACAGTAGGTGCGGTAGATCCAATAGCATTGGGCATAGTTAGTTCTTCCCCTCCAATAGCGGACTGTATGACTACACTGTTTGGTGTGAGCAAGGCATCAAGCCATGCTGTTTCCTCTTTACCAAACCTTGTTTACATTTCTCTAACACAACAGGTTATAATCACCCCTTTGTCCTAGCCGGGCCAGATAACAAGGCAGGAAAAATGGCTGCTTATTTGCTTGAAGGCCTTATCGTCTGTGTTTGTCAACACATCATTAGAGACCCGCAGGGGCTAATTGGTTGTTTTTACAGCGAGCTGATTAGACGTGAATTCTCATTGGGTATCTCCACGTGATCACGGGGAAGACATTCAGGGCCAGCCAGTCAACCAGCCAGTCAACCAGCCAGTCAGCCAGCCAGTCAGCCAGCCAGTCAGCCAGCCAGTCAACCAGCCAGTCAGCCAGCCAGTCAACCAGCCAGTCAACCAGCCAGTCAACCAGCCAGTCAACCAGCCAGTCAACCAGCCAGTCAGCCAGCCAGTCAGCCAGCCAGTCAACCAGCCAGTCAGCCAGCCAGTCAGCCAGAGTCAACCAGCCAGTCAGCCAGGAACCAGCCAGTCAACCAGCCTCAACCAGCCAGTCAACCAGCTAGTCAACCAGCCAGTCAACCAGCCAGTCAACCAGCCAGTTTTTCAGCCAGCCAGTCAGCCAGCCAGTCAACCAGCCAGTCAGCCAGCCAGTCAACCAGCCAGTCAGCCAGCCAGTCAGCCAGCCAGTCAACCAGCCAGTCAGCCAGCCAGTCAGCCAGCCAGTCAACCAGCCAGTCAGCCAGCCAGTCAACCAGCCAGTCAGCCAGCCAGTCAACCAGCCAGTCAACCAGCTAGTCAACCAGCCAGTCAACCAGCCAGTCAACCAGCCAGTCAGCCAGCCAGTCAGCCAGCCAGTCAACCAGCCAGTCAGCCAGCCAGTCAGCCAGCCAGTCAACCAGCCAGTCAGCCAGCCAGTCAGCCAGCCAGTCAACCAGCCAGTCAGCCAGCCAGTCAACCAGCCAGTCAACCAGCCAGTCAACCAGCCAGTCAGCCAGCCAGTCAACCAGCCAGTCAACCAGCCAGTCAGCCAGCCAGTCAACCAGCCAGTCAACCAGCCAGTCAGGCCGGGACCATACCAGTATTGCCATACTCCTTAGTATTGGGGCAAAGGAAACAAAACACAAAGCGGATTTAACAGCCTTCATGTTGGAAACTAACATCATGTTGTCACCCAGAGTCACATGTATTTATTATGCAGGCATAGGGCACACAATCACTTACATGCAACAGGTTTTTAAAGGACCAAATGTCTGCTTTGAGTTTTTGGTCTCGCCATGGGAAAGATAATGCGATACTGGTATCGATAGTTACAGCTCTAATTCAGGCCTCAGTCGGGACTTTGAAACTCATTCTGGTGGAGAAAATTCCCAACAGACCCACATGAAAAAATACTACATATTTCTATAGACTACTACACAATTTACTATAGAATTCTGTAGTAAACTGTATTATACCGTAGAATACAATACTACACTTTGTGGTATCCGTCGTATTTACTATATAATGTTGTAGTATACTGTAGAATACTATAAAAACACTACAATATTATCTGCACAAAAAAAAACACTCTAGTAAAGAGTACAGTATTTAATTTGTGTATACCCTGCCCATTCCGCTTCCCATATCCCAATCTGCGCCACCCATAAGTGAGAAACCTACATGCCAAGTATAGATCACATGGTGTTCCCTACAGGTTATAGAGAAGAGCAGAACCTCTGAACTCTCAATCAGGCCCCAGTCCTAAATACCTACAGGTAATGGAACCTCTGAACTCTCCATCAGACCCCAGTCCTAACTACCTACAGGTAATGGAACCTCTGAACTCTCCATCAGACCCCAGTCCTAACTACCTACAGGTAATGGAACCTCTGAACTCTCCATCAGACCCCAGTCCCATCTACCTACAGGTAATGGAACCTCTGAACTCTCCATCAGACCCCAGTCCTAACTACCTACAGGTAATGGAACCTCTGAACTCTCCATCAGACCCCAGTCCCATCTACCTACAGGTAATGGAACCTCTGAACTCTCCATCAGACCCCAGTCCTAACTACCTACAGGCAATGGAACCTCTGAACTCTCCATCAGACCCCAGTCCTAACTACCTACAGGTAATGGAACCTCTGAACCCTCCATCAGACCCCAGTCCTAACTACCTACAGGTAATGGAACCTCTGAACTCTCCATCAGACCCCAGTCCTAACTACCTACAGGTAATGGAACCTCTGAACTCTCCATCAGACCCCAGTCCTAACTACCTACAGGTAATGGAACCTCTGAACTCTCCATCAGACCCCAGTCCCATCTACCTACAGGTAATGGAACCTCTGAACTCTCCATCAGACCCCAGTCCCATCTACCTACAGGTAATGGAACCTCTGAACTCTCCATCAGACCCCAGTCCCATCTACCTACAGGTAATGGAACCTCTGAACTCTCCATCAGACCCCAGTCCCATCTACCTACAGGTAATGGAACCTCTGAACTCTCCATCAGACCCCAGTCCTAACTACCTACAGGTAATGGAACCTCTGAACTCTCCATCAGACCCCAGTCCTAACTACCTACAGGTAATGGAACCTCTGAACTCTCCATCAGACCCCACTAACTACCTACAGGTAATGGAACCTCTGAACTCTCCATCAGACCCCAGTCCTAACTACCTACAGGTAATGGAACCTCTGAACTCTCCATCAGACCCCAGTCCTAACTACCTACAGACCCCAGTCCTATCTACCTACAGGTAATGGAACCTCTGAACTCTCCATCAGACCCCAGTCCTAACTACCTACAGGTAATGGAACCTCTGAACTCTCCATCAGACCCCAGTCCTAACTACCTACAGGTAATGGAACCTCTGAACTCTCCATCAGACCCCAGTCCTAACTACCTACAGGTAATGGAACCTCTGAACTCTCCATCAGACCCCAGTCCTAACTACCTACAGGTAATGGAACCTCTGAACTCTCCATCAGACCCCAGTCCTAACTACCTACAGGTAATGGAACCTCTGAACTCTCCATCAGACCCCAGTCCCATCTACCTACAGGTAATGGAACCTCTGAACTCTCCATCAGACCCCAGTCCCATCTACCTACAGGTAATGGAACCTCTGAACTCTCCATCAGACCCCAGTCCTAACTACCTACAGGTAATGGAACCTCTGAACTCTCCATCAGACCCCAGTCCTAACTACCTACAGGTAATGGAACCTCTGAACTCTCCATCAGACCCCAGTCCTAACTACCTACAGGTAATGGAACCTCTGAACTCTCCAGCAGACCCCAGTCCTAACTACCTACAGGTAATGGAACCTCTGAACCCTCCATCAGACCCCAGTCCTAACTACCTACAGGTAATGGAACCTCTGAACTCTCCATCAGACCCCAGTCCTAACTACCTACAGGTAATGGAACCTCTGAACTCTCCATCAGACCCCAGTCCTAACTACCTACAGGTAATGGAACCTCTGAACTCTCCATCAGACCCCAGTCCTAACTACCTACAGGTAATGGAACCTCTGAACTCTCCATCAGACCCCAGTCCTAACTACCTACAGGTAATGGAACCTCTGAACTCTCCATCAGACCCCAGTCCTAACTACCTACAGGTAATGGAACCTCTGAACTCTCCATCAGACCCCAGTCCTAACTACCTACAGGTAATGGGACCTCTGAACTCTCCATCAGACCCCAGTCCTAACTACCTACAGGTAATGGAACCTCTGAACTCTCCATCAGACCCCAGTCCTAACTACCTACAGGTAATGGAACCTCTGAACTCTCCATCAGACCCCAGTCCTAACTACCTACAGGTAATGGAACCTCTGAACTCTCCATCAGACCCCAGTCCTAACTACCTACAGGTAATGGAACCTCTGAACTCTCCATCAGACCCCAGTCCTAACTACCTACAGGTAATGGAACCTCTGAACTCTCCATCAGACCACAGTCCTAACTACCTACAGGTAATGGAACCTCTGAACTCTCCATCAGACCCCAGTCCTAACTACCTACAGGTAATGGGACCTCTGAACTCTCCATCAGACCCCAGTCCTAACTACCTACAGGTAATGGAACCTCTGAACTCTCCATCAGACCCCAGTCCTAACTACCTACAGGTAATGGAACCTCTGAACTCTCCATCAGACCCCAGTCCTAACTACCTACAGGTAATGGAACCTCTGAACTCTCCATCAGACCCCAGTCCTAACTACCTACAGGTAATGGAACCTCTGAACTCTCCATCAGACCCCAGTCCTAACTACCTACAGGTAATGGAACCTCTGCTCTTTTAGTACACTACAGTCTGCAAAAACCCTACAGTAAATACTACAGTACACTACAGTAAACACTGTAGTCCACAAAAACACTACAGTAAATACTACAGTAATTACTACAGTACACTACAGTATACTACAGTCCACAAAAACACTACAGTAAACACTACAGTAAATACTACAGTACACTACAGTCTGTAAAAACATTACAGTCTACTACAGTCTTTAAAAACACTACAGTAAATACTACAGTCTACTACAGTCTGTAAAAACACTACAGTAAATACTACAATACACTACAGTCTGTAAAAACATTACAGTCTACTACAGTCTTTAAAAACACTACAGTAAATACTACAGTCTACTACAGTCTGTAAAAACACTACAGTAAATACTACAGTACACTACAGTTTGCAAAAATACATACATTTCTATATTATATACTACAGTTTTATTTTACTACAGTATTTATTCTATAGTTAACTGTAAACACTACAGTATACTACAGTAAATACTACAGCATTCACTTTAGTCTGCCAAAACACTACAGTGAATACTACAGCCCACAAAAACACTACAGTGAATACTACAGTCTACTACAGTCCACAAAAACACTACAGTGAATACTACAGTCCACAAAAACACTACAGTAAATACTACAGTCCACAAAAACACTACAGTGAATACTACATTCCACAAAAACACTACAGTGAATACTACAGTCCACAAAAACACTACAGTAAATACTACAGTCCACAAAAACACTACAGTGAATACTACAGTCCACAAAAACACTACAGTAAATACTACAGTCTACTACAATCTGCCAAAACACTACAGTAAATACTACAGTCCACAAAAACACTACAGTAAATACTACAGTCCACAAAAATACTACAGTGAATACTACAGTCTACTACAGTCTGCCAAAACACTACAGGGAATACTACAGTCTACTACAGTCCACAAAAACACTACAGTAAATACTACAGTCTACTACAATCTGCCAAAACACTACAGTAAATACTACAGTCTACTACAGTCTGCCAAAACACTACAGGGAATACTACAGTCTACTACAGTCTGCCAAAACACTACAGTAGATACTACAGTCTACTACAGTCCACAAAAACACTACAGGGAATACTACAGTCTACTACAGTCCACAAAAACACTACAGTAGATACTACAGTCTACTACAGTCTGCCAAAACACTACAGGGAATACTTTTCAATGTGTGGAGGAAAGTTTTCACCCAGTGAAAGATTGGTGACAACAACACTATCAGGGATTTCAAACTTCAATGGCAGGTTGAGGATTTCAACAAAAATATTGCATATTGCATACCCTATCTTTTGACCATAATATATAAATCAGTAATGTGAATTTTTCACTTGTATTTTAATACATAATATGCAAATGTTTCATTTATTATATATTATCTTAGTGTACAGTTTATCTTAGTTTCTCCTATTTAAAAAAGGGGGCCTTAACTTGCTTTCTCTGTAAAATAACCCTGTGACCCCTGACATAACCCTGTGACCCCTGACATAACCCTGTGACCTCTGATCTAACCCTGTGACCTCTGATCTTAACCCTGTGACCTCTGATCCTAACCCTGTGACCTCTGATCTTAACCCTGTGACCTCTGATCTAACCCTGTAACTTCTGTACTAACCCTGTAACCTCTGACAGGGTTATTCCCGTGACCTCTGACATAACCCTGTGACCTTTGATCTAACCCTGTGACCTCTGATCTGATCCTGTGAACTCTGATCTAACCCTGTGACCTCTGATCTAACACTGTTACCTCTGATATAACCCTGTGTGACCCCTGATCTAACCCTGTGACCTCTGATCTAAACTTCCACAGCACCGTCTCCCATTTCCCAGTCCATCATTTCTAGGATCCTTTAAGGCATCCACCACAACATCCAGTATCTTTGATCTCAGGTAGAAAGGTTGCCCTCCTCACCCTCCTCGTATCCTGCCGGTCATACTGTATAGCCTAGCCCAGGGATGGGTAACAGGGTGGCCCTTTCATAGAGCCACTGGTCAATTTCCCCAAATACTGTAAATACATAATAGTGAAGACATCAAAACTATGAAATAACACATATGGAATCACATAGTAAAAAAAAAAGTGTTAATAAACAAATCTAAATATATTTAATTTTTTGATATTCTTCCAAGTAGCCACCCGTTGCCTTCATGACAGCTTTACACACTCTTGACATTCTACAATGTAGAAACGCCAAGAGAAAATAGTCAGTCAATTAGACCGATTAGACCATGTTAGTATTTTTTTTTTTTTACATTTTTGGTAAATTCGTCTGTCCAGCAATCTAGACAGCAATCTAAACTTGTAGTAAACATGGTTGAAATACCAACAAGAGGGGCCCCTATTGATTTTGTTAGTCAGTCTCACTCGCATATCATATACAAAAAATGGTGTAATGCACTGCAATAGTACACTGCTATAATGCACTGCAATAGTACACTGCTATACTGCACTGCTATAATGCACTGCAATTGTACACTGCTATAATGCACTGCAATAGTACACTGCTATACTGCACTGCTATAATGCACTGCTATAGTACACTGCTAGATAACTGAGCTAACTGAGATAACTGAGTTAACCGAGATAACTGAGATAACTGAGATAACTGAGTTAACTGAGATAACTGAGATAATTGAGATAACTCCACCGAACTGAGATAACTGAGTTAACTGAGTTAACTGAGATAACTGAGTTAACTGAGCTAACTGAGTTAACTGAGCTAACTGAGTTAACTGAGCTAACTGAGATAACTGAGATAATTGAGTTAACTGAGCTAACTGAGATAACTGAGTTAACTGAGGTAACTGAGATAATTGAGATAACTCCACCGAACTGAGATAACTGAGATAACTGAGATAACTCCACCGAACTGAGTTAACTGAGATAACTGAGATAACTGAGATAACTGAGTTAACTGAGATAACTGAGTTAACTGAGCTAACTGAGATAATTGAGATAACTCCACCGAACTGAGATAACTGAGATAATTGAGATAACTGAGTTAACTGAGATAACTGAGATAACTCCACCGAACTGAGATAACTGAGATAATTGAGATAACTGAGTGAACTGAGATAACTGAGATAACTCCACCGATTCTTCGCAACACAGTGTTTGCATCCGAAGTGACAGCCTATTGCATTCATAATGCACTATGTTTGACCGGGGCAGTGCACTATAAAGGAAATAGGGTGCCATTTGGACGTCAGGCATGGACTGGAGGAAGGGTATGGAGCCCTATCGGCACTAATACAACTGGCCCCAGTGGAACGGCCAAACTGATAAAACTGGCCCCAGTGGAACAGCCAAACTGATACAACTGGCCCCAGTGGAACGGCCAAACTGATACAACTGGCCCAGTGGAACGGCCAAACTGATACAACTGGCCCCAGTGGAACGGCCAAACTGATACAACTGGCCCCAGTGGAACGGCCAAACTGATACAACTGGCCCCAGTGGAACGGCCAAACTGATACAAGCCTTCATGTTGGAAACTAACATCATGTTGTCACCCAGAGTCACATGTATTTATTATGCAGGCATAGGGCACACAATCACTTACATGCAACAGGTTTTTAAAGGACCAAATGTCTGCTTTGAGTTTTTGGTCTCGCCATGGGAAAGATAATGCGATACTGGTATCGATAGTTACAGCTCTAATTCAGGCCTCAGTCGGGACTTTGAAACTCATTCTGGTGGAGAAAATTCCCAACAGACCCACATGAAAAAATACTACATATTTCTATAGACTACTACACAATTTACTATAGAATTCTGTAGTAAACTGTATTATACCGTAGAATACAATACTACACTTTGTGGTATCCGTCGTATTTACTATATAATGTTGTAGTATACTGTAGAATACTATAAAAAAACACTACAATATTATCTGCACAAAAAAACACTCTAGTAAAGAGTACAGTATTTAATTTGTGTATACCCTGCCCATTCCGCTTCCCATATCCCAATCTGCGCCACCCATAAGTGAGAAACCTACATGCCAAGTATAGATCACATGGTGTTCCCTACAGGTTATAGAGAAGAGCAGAACCTCTGAACTCTCAATCAGGCCCCAGTCCTAAATACCTACAGGTAATGGAACCTCTGAACTCTCCATCAGACCCCAGTCCTAACTACCTACAGGTAATGGAACCTCTGAACTCTCCATCAGACCCCAGTCCTAACTACCTACAGGTAATGGAACCTCTGAACTCTCCATCAGACCCCAGTCCCATCTACCTACAGGTAATGGAACCTCTGAACTCTCCATCAGACCCCAGTCCTAACTACCTACAGGTAATGGAACCTCTGAACTCTCCATCAGACCCCAGTCCCATCTACCTACAGGTAATGGAACCTCTGAACTCTCCATCAGACCCCAGTCCTAACTACCTACAGGCAATGGAACCTCTGAACTCTCCATCAGACCCCAGTCCTAACTACCTACAGGTAATGGAACCTCTGAACCCTCCATCAGACCCCAGTCCTAACTACCTACAGGTAATGGAACCTCTGAACTCTCCATCAGACCCCAGTCCTAACTACCTACAGGTAATGGAACCTCTGAACTCTCCATCAGACCCCAGTCCTAACTACCTACAGGTAATGGAACCTCTGAACTCTCCATCAGACCCCAGTCCCATCTACCTACAGGTAATGGAACCTCTGAACTCTCCATCAGACCCCAGTCCCATCTACCTACAGGTAATGGAACCTCTGAACTCTCTGAACTCAGACCCCAGTCCCATCTACCTACAGGTAATGGAACCTCTGAACTCTCCATCAGACCCCAGTCCCAACTACCTACAGGTAATGGAACCTCTGAACTCTCCATCAGACCCCAGTCCTAACTACCTACAGGTAATGGAACCTCTGAACTCTCCATCAGACCCCAGTCCTAACTACCTACAGGTAATGGAACCTCTGAACTCTCCATCAGACCCCAGTCCTAACTACCTACAGGTAATGGAACCTCTGAACTCTCCATCAGACCCCAGTCCTAACTACCTACAGGTAATGGAACCTCTGAACTCTCCATCAGACCCCAGTCCTAACTACCTACAGGTAATGGAACCTCTGAACTCTCCATCAGACCCCAGTCCTAACTACCTACAGGTAATGGAACCTCTGAACTCTCCATCAGACCCCAGTCCTAACTACCTACAGGTAATGGAACCTCTGAACTCTCCATCAGACCCCAGTCCTAACTACCTACAGGTAATGGAACCTCTGAACTCTCCATCAGACCCCAGTCCTAACTACCTACAGGTAATGGAACCTCTGAACTCTCCATCAGACCCCAGTCCCATCTACCTACAGGTAATGGAACCTCTGAACTCTCCATCAGACCCCAGTCCCATAACTACCTACAGGTAATGGAACCTCTGAACTCTCCATCAGACCCCAGTCCTAACTACCTACAGGTAATGGAACCTCTGAACTCTCCATCAGACCCCAGTCCTAACTACCTACAGGTAATGGAACCTCTGAACTCTCCATCAGACCCCAGTCCTAACTACCTACAGGTAATGGAACCTCTGAACTCTCCATCAGACCCCAGTCCTAACTACCTACAGGTAATGGAACCTCTGAACCCTCCTCTCCATCAGACCATCAGACCTCCAGTCCTAACTACCTACAGGTAATGGAACCTCTGAACTCTCCATCAGACCCCAGTCCTAACTACCTACAGGTAATGGAACCTCTGAACTCTCCATCAGACCCCAGTCCTAACTACCTACAGGTAATGGAACCTCTGAACTCTCCATCAGACCCCAGTCCTAACTACCTACAGGTAATGGAACCTCTGAACTCTCCATCAGGCCCCAGTCCTAACTACCTACAGGTAATGGAACCTCTGAACTCTCCATCAGACCCCAGTCCTAACTACCTACAGGTAATGGGACCTCTGAACTCTCCATCAGACCCCAGTCCTAACTACCTACAGGTAATGGAACCTCTGAACTCTCCATCAGACCCCAGTCCTAACTACCTACAGGTAATGGAACCTCTGAACTCTCCATCAGACCCCAGTCCTAACTACCTACAGGTAATGGAACCTCTGAACTCTCCATCAGACCCCAGTCCTAACTACCTACAGGTAATGGAACCTCTGAACCCTCCATCAGACCCCAGTCCTAACTACCTACAGGTAATGGAACCTCTGAACTCTCCATCAGACCACAGTCCTAACTACCTACAGGTAATGGAACCTCTGAACTCTCCATCAGACCCCAGTCCTAACTACCTACAGGTAAAGGAACCTCTGAACTCTCCATCAGACCCCAGTCCTAACTACCTACAGGTAATGGAACCTCTGAACTCTCCATCAGACCCCAGTCCTAACTACCTACAGGTAATGGAACCTCTGAACTCTCCATCAGACCCCAGTCCTAACTACCTACAGGTAATGGAACCTCTGAACTCTCCATCAGACCCCAGTCCTAACTACCTACAGGTAATGGAACCTCTGAACTCTCCATCAGACCCCAGTCCTAACTACCTACAGGTAATGGAACCTCTGCTCTTTTAGTACACTACAGTCTGCAAAAACCCTACAGTAAATACTACAGTACACTACAGTAAACACTGTAGTCCACAAAAACACTACAGTAAATACTACAGTAATTACTACAGTACACTACAGTATACTACAGTCCACAAAAACACTACAGTAAACACTACAGTAAATACTACAGTACACTACAGTCTGTAAAAACATTACAGTCTACTACAGTCTTTAAAAACACTACAGTAAATACTACAGTCTACTACAGTCTGTAAAAACACTACAGTAAATACTACAATACACTACAGTCTGTAAAAACATTACAGTCTACTACAGTCTTTAAAAACACTACAGTAAATACTACAGTCTACTACAGTCTGTAAAAACACTACAGTAAATACTACAGTACACTACAGTTTGCAAAAATACATACATTTCTATATTATATACTACAGTTTTATTTTACTACAGTATTTATTCTATAGTTAACTGTAAACACTACAGTATACTACAGTAAATACTACAGCATTCACTTTAGTCTGCCAAAACACTACAGTGAATACTACAGCCCACAAAAACACTACAGTGAATACTACAGTCTACTACAGTCCACAAAAACACTACAGTGAATACTACAGTCCACAAAAACACTACAGTAAATACTACAGTCCACAAAAACACTACAGTGAATACTACATTCCACAAAAACACTACAGTGAATACTACAGTCCACAAAAACACTACAGTAAATACTACAGTCCACAAAAACACTACAGTGAATACTACAGTCCACAAAAACACTACAGTAAATACTACAGTCTACTACAATCTGCCAAAACACTACAGTAAATACTACAGTCCACAAAAACACTACAGTAAATACTACAGTCCACAAAAATACTACAGTGAATACTACAGTCTACTACAGTCTGCCAAAACACTACAGGGAATACTACAGTCTACTACAGTCCACAAAAACACTACAGTAAATACTACAGTCTACTACAATCTGCCAAAACACTACAGTAAATACTACAGTCTACTACAGTCTGCCAAAACACTACAGGGAATACTACAGTCTACTACAGTCTGCCAAAACACTACAGTAGATACTACAGTCTACTACAGTCCACAAAAACACTACAGGGAATACTACAGTCTACTACAGTCCACAAAACACTACAGTAGATACTACAGTCTACTACAGTCTGCCAAAACACTACAGGGAATACTTTTCAATGTGTGGAGGAAAGTTTTCACCCAGTGAAAGATTGGTGACAACAACACTATCAGGGATTTCAAACTTCAATGGCAGGTTGAGGATTTCAACAAAAATATTGCATATTGCATACCCTATCTTTTGACCATAATATATAAATCAGTAATGTGAATTTTTCACTTGTATTTTAATACATAATATGCAAATGTTTCATTTATTATATATTATCTTAGTGTACAGTTTATCTTAGTTTCTCCTATTTAAAAAAAGGGGCCTTAACTTGCTTTCTCTGTAAAATAACCCTGTGACCCCTGACATAACCCTGTGACCTCTGATCCTAACCCTGTGACCTCTGATCTTAACCCTGTGACCTCTGATCTAACCCTGTGACCTCTGATCTTAGCCCTGTGACCTCTGATCTAACCCTGTGACCTCTGATCTTAACCCTGTAACTTCTGTACTAACCCTGTAACCTCTGACAGGGTTATTCCCGTGACCTCTGACATAACCCTGTGACCTTTGATCTAACCCTGTGACCTCTGATCTGATCCTGTGAACTCTGATCTAACCCTGTGACCTCTGATCTAACACTGTTACCTCTGATATAACCCTGTGTGATCCCTGATCTAACCCTGTGACCTCTGATCTAAACTTCCACAGCACCGTCTCCCATTTCCCAGTCCATCATTTCTAGGATCCTTTAAGGCATCCACCACAACATCCAGTATCTTTGATCTCAGGTAGAAAGGTTGCCCTCCTCACCCTCCTCGTATCCTGCCGGTCATACTGTATAGCCTAGCCCAGGGATGGGTAACAGGGTGGCCCTTTCATAGAGCCACTGGTCAATTTCCCCAAATACTGTAAATACATAATAGTGAAGACATCAAAACTATGAAATAACACATATGGAATCACATAGTAAAAAAAAAAAAGTGTTAATAAACAAATCTAAATATATTTAATTTTTTGATATTCTTCCAAGTAGCCACCCGTTGCCTTCATGACAGCTTTACACACTCTTGACATTCTACAATGTAGAAACGCCAAGAGAAAATAGTCAGTCAATTAGACCGATTAGACCATGTTAGTATTTTTTTTTTTTTACATTTTTGGTAAATTCGTCTGTCCAGCAATCTAGACAGCAATCTAAACTTGTAGTAAACATGGTTGAAATACCAACAAGAGGGGCCCCTATTGATTTTGTTAGTCAGTCTCACTCGCATATCATATACAAAAAAATGGCCTACATTTCTCTCCACACTATGGCAAAATGTGTACAGTAGAATTTCAGAGAAAAAAAATGTGGCCCATAACAAAATGAATAGATTTCGAAAATGTACATTTTTTGATGATGGGGGCAACAAAATGTCACATAGGGCCCCCAAAAAAGGCTAGGCTCTGACTGCATGTGTAGGTATGGGATGTAGGTATGCAGACACTGCGGCCCCTCATGATTTGTAACTTTTTGTGGTCCCCATCAACGTTGTCCATCCCTGCCTATCCAGGGCTGTTTTGTTGATTTGATTCGCTCACAATCAGGATGTCGGTTTAT
This sequence comes from Oncorhynchus keta, assembly GCF_023373465.1. NCBI lineage: Eukaryota > Metazoa > Chordata > Actinopteri > Salmoniformes > Salmonidae > Oncorhynchus > Oncorhynchus keta. The sequence continues at coordinate 45,777,505 of NC_068445.1, read as the reverse complement.
GGTCCGACTAGGCAAACAAACACTTAGAGTGGCCCAGAGACACAGCAGTGTAGAGACTCGTTGTCCACAGTGAAAGCAAGAGATAAGCTTTTAGTACCCCCCTCCTCCAAACATTAAATAAAGCCAGAGGATCGTAAATGTAAGAATGTCTCTCTTTCCTAGTTTAAACCGCTAGTTTATTCCTCCCTGTGTCAGTCAGATGTTAATCTGCCTCTAAATATGACGGAGGGCCGCTCTGACTGCTGACTTTTATAGAGAAATAGCTCAAGGAGCCAATGTCACCACAGGCCTTCAGAGGAACACCTAAAGTTTAAGGTTATCTATGTTTTTTTGTTTTAGTGAAATTATAATGATTTGATTTAAATGACAATACAAGTGATCTATCAAGTTCAAAGAAATTAGACAATGTCAAACCACAACTATGGAAATATACACGTACATGTTATTCAATAATTTAATCCAAACTGCTTGCGTAAGTCAACAGGCGCTTGAAAATAACCAGGCGCTTGAAAATAACTTGGCTCTTGAAAATAACTAGGCTCTTGAAAATAACCAGGCGCTTGAAAATAACCAGGCGCTTGAAAATAACCAGGCTCTTGAAAATAACCAGGCGCTTGAAAATAACCAGGCGCTTGAAAATAACCAGGCTCTTGAAAATAACCAGGCTCTTGAAAATAACCAGGCGCTTGAAAATAACCAGGCGCTTGAAAATAACCAGGCGCTTGAAAATAACCAGGCTCTTGAAAATAACCAGGCTCTTGAAAATAACCAGGCTCTTGAAAATAACCAGGCTCTTGAAAATAACCAGGCTCTTGAAAATAACCAGGCGCTTGAAAATAACCAGGCGCTTGAAAATAACCAGGCGCTTGAAAATATCCAGGCGCTTGAAAATAACCAGGCTCTTGAAAATAACCAGGCTCTTGAAAATAACCAGGCTCTTGAAAATAACCAGGCTCTTGAAAATAACCAGGCTCTTGAAAATAACCAGGCGCTTGAAAATAACCAGGCGCTTGAAAATAACCAGGCTCTTGAAAAAAATAACCAGGCTCTTGAAAATAACCAGGCTCTTGAAAATATCCAGGTGCTTGAAAATAACCAGGGCTCTTGCTCTTGAAAAAAATAACCAGGCGCTTGAAAATAACCAGGCTCTTGAAAATAACCAGGCTCTTGAAAATAACCAGGCTCTTGAAAATAACCAGGCGCTTGAAAATAACCAGGCTCTTGAAAATAACCAGGCGCTTGAAAATAACCAGGCTCTTGAAAATAACCAGGCTCTTGAAAATAACCAGGCGCTTGAAAATAACCAGGCTCTTGAAAATAACCAGGCGCTTGAAAATAACCAGGCGCTTGAAAATAACCAGGCTCTTGAAAATAACCAGGCGCTTGAAAATGACTTCTATTTCAGAAGTCCCGCCTCTCCCATGTCCTCACTGGTTTTTATGAGCATATACTCACATGGGTAATTGAAAGATGAGTAAGGTCCACAGTACAGTCCAGTTGGTGGCGGAAATGCATCTTAAAGTTGGTTGCCAACTGTCATATAAAATCCACAGAAGAAGAAGAAAGATGAAGATTTAACAAAGAAACAAACTTTTAAAAATAACTATGTTTCCCCTTTCTATCGGAGTAGAGAAGCCGTGAATTTGAATGACTCAAAAGCCCCCTGGATTCAGCCTTACTGTCCCTGACCTTGTGCATTTCAAGTTAAAAAAACAACCCAAATGTTTATCTCCCAGGACAATTTAACTAGCAACGTCCAAGGAATGTTTCATGTGTGTTTCAAATGAACATAGTTGCTTCACAGTTTTTATTTTTAGTTTTTATCTGCGTGTCATGAATGTGTCTGGGGGGGGGATAGACAAAATCAACATGCGCTCGATGGAGAACGCAGACTCACTCACGGAGCTAGTTTGGTCAGCACATGAGAAACATACAGACCTGTCTGGAACAATAATGTACCAGCAGTATACCACGCTGGACCAGCAGCATACCACCCTGCACCAGCAGCATACCACCCTATACCAGCAGCATACCACCCTTTACCAGCAGCATACCACCCTTTACCAGCAGCATACCACCCTGTACCAATTCCCCAGGGCAGTGATTGGGGACATTGCCCTGTGTAGGGTGCCGTCTTTCAGATGGGACGTTAAACGGGTGACCTGACTCTCTGAGGTCAGTAAAGATCCCATGGCACTTATCGTAAGAGTAGGGGTGTTAACCCTGGTGTCCTGGCTAAATACCCAATCTGGCCCTCAAACCATCACGGTCACCTAATAATCCCCAGCTCATTCACCCCCCCTCCTCTCCCCTGTAACTATTCCCCAGGTCGTTGCTGTAAATGAGAACGTGTTCTCAGTCAACTTCCTGGTAAAATAACGGATAAATAAAATGTAAAAAAGACCCCAAAACTACACAGTGCTTTTAAACATTCTCATTGGAGCATTACAGGAATATAACCGAGTAGTTGAAACATTTCCAGCAAACAGACAATGTTCCTACAATGTTTTTGTAATGTAACTATGTACGTTCTCCATAACGTTCTGGGAATGCAGAGGTAACAACAACACATTGTTTGCTGGGTTGTCAAATCTGTCAACTGAAAGAAAGAATATAAAGCTGCAGCTCAAATCAGTGTCCAGTTTAAAAACGTGGCTTCAAGCAGATATGCACGGCGATACACCCGGTCGACACATAGGACCCCAGATAACCTGCCATTTTACTGGGAACCATTTCACTACTGATAATGTCTGTTCCGTTGTATCAGCTGACCACCATAAAGACCAAACCTTAGCTCAGATAGCTCCCGCTGACCAGAAGGAGACATACTGTAGGGTACGTCCCAAATGAAACCCTTTTCCTTATTTAGTGCACTACCTTTTGACCACTGCTCATTGGACTTCGGTCAGAAGTAGTGGACAACTTGATCGATGCCTTTGTTTTGCTGGTCGCTGCTCTCAGACATTCAATTGTTGCTCGGCAACTAAGCAAACAGAGAACCTGAGACTTTACTGGTCCAATACCATTAAGGTTGGAGATTGGCTAAGTTCGCCCAAGTGGATCGGCGTGTGTTTATCCCCGGTCACATCCTTGGTTAAATATTAGCTCGATGAGTTACTGTGTTCACTGAGTTGACCTGTTGGGGAGATGAGACGTACCAGGGAGCTGATAGTGAAGAACAGCTGAGTTGACCTGTTGGGGAGATGAGACGTACCAGGGAGCTGATTAGTGGAGAACAGCTGAGTTGACCTGTTGGGGAGATGAGACGTATCATGGAGCTGATAGTGGAGAACAGCTGAGTTGACCTGTTGGGGAGATGAGACGTACCAGGGAGCTGATAGTGGAGAACAGCTGAGTTGACCTGTTGGGGAGATGAGACGTACCAGGGAGCTGATAGTGGAGAACAGCTGAGTTGACCTGTTGGGGAGATGAGACGTACCAGGGAGCTGATAGTGGAGAACAGCTGAGTTGACCTGTTGGGGAGATGAGACGTACCAGGGAGCTGATAGTGGAGAACAGCTGAGTTGACCTGTTGGGGAGATGAGACGTACCAGGGAGCTGATAGTGGAGAACAGCTGAGTTGACCTGTTGAGGAGATGAGACGTACCAGGGAGCTGATAGTGGAGAACAGCTGAGTTGACCTGTTGGGGAGATCAGACGTACCGGGGAGCTGATAGTGGAGAACAGCTGAGTTGACCTGTTGGGGAGATGAGACGTACCAGGGAGCTGATAGTGGAGAACAGCTGAGTTGACCTGTTGGGGAGATGAGACGTACCAGGGAGCTGATAGTGGAGAACAGCTGAGTTGACCTGTTGAGGAGATGAGACGTACCAGGAAGCTGATAGTGGAGAACAGCTGAGTTGACCTGTTGGGGAGATGAGACGTACCAGGGAGCTGATAGTGGAGAACAGCTGAGTTGACCTGTTGAGATGAGACGTACCAGGGAGCTGATAGTGGAGAACAGCTGAGTTGACCTGTTGGGGGATGAGACGTACCAGGGAGCTGAATAGTGGAGAACAGCTGAGTTGACCTGTTGGGGGATGAGACGTACCAGGGAGCTGATAGTGGAGAACAGCTGAGTTGACCTGTTGGGGGGATGAGACGTACCAGGGAGCTGATAGTGGAGAACAGCTGAGCTGACCTGTTGGGGAGATGAGACGTACCAGGGAGCTGATAGTGGAGAACAGCTGAGTTGACCTGTTGAGGAGATGAGACGTACCAGGGAGCTGATAGTGGAGAACAGCTGAGTTGACCTGTTGGGGAGATGAGACGTACCAGGGAGCTGATAGTGGAGAACAGCTGAGTTGACCTGTTGAGGAGATGAGACGTACCAGGGAGCTGATAGTGGAGAACAGCTGAGTTGACCTGTTGAGGAGATGAGACGTACCAGGGAGCTGATAGTGGAGAACAGCTGAGTTGACCTGTTGGGGAGATGAGACGTACCAGGGAGCTGATAGTGGAGAACAGCTGAGTTGACCTGTTGGGGAGATGAGACGTACCAGGGAGCTGATAGTGGAGAACAGCTGAGTTGACCTGTTGAGGAGATGAGACGTACCAGGGAGCTGATAGTGGAGAACAGCTGAGTTGACCTGTTGAGGAGATGAGACGTACCAGGGAGCTGATAGTGGAGAACAGCTGAGTTGACCTGTTGGGGAGATGAGACGTATCAGGGAGCTGATAGTGGAGAACAGCTGAGTTGATCTGTTGGGGAGATGAGACGTACCAGGGAGCTGATAGTGGAGAACAGCTGAGTAGACCTGTTGGGGAGATGAGACGTACCAGGGAGCTGATAGTGGAGAACAGCTGAGTTGACCTGTTGGGGAGATGAGACGTACCAGGGAGCTGATAGTGGAGAACAGCTGAGTTGACCTGTTGAGGAGATGAGACGTACCAGGGAGCTGATAGTGGAGAACAGCTGAGTTGACCTGTTGAGGAGATGAGACGTACCAGGAAGCTGATAGTGGAGAACAGCTGAGTTGACCTGTTGAGGAGATGAGACGTACCAGGGAGCTGATAGTGGAGAACAGCTGAGTTGACCTGTTGAGATGAGACGTACCAGGGAGCTGATAGTGGAGAACAGCTGAGTTGACCTGTTGAGGAGATGAGACGTACCAGGGAGCTGATAGTGGAGAACAGCTGAGTTGACCTGTTGGGGAGATGAGACGTACCAGGGAGCTGATAGTGGAGAACAGCTGAGTTGACCTGTTGGGGAGATGAGACGTACCAGGGAGCTGATAGTGGAGAACAGCTGAGTTGACCTGTTGGGGAGATGAGACGTAATCAGGGAGCTGATAGTGGAGAACAGCTGAGTTGACCTGTTGGGGGGATGAGACGTACCAGGGAGCTGAATAGTGGAGAACAGCTGAGTTGACCTGTTGGGGGGATGAGACGTACCAGGGAGCTGAATAGTGGAGAACAGCTGAGTTGACCTGTTGGGGGGATGAGACGTACCAGGGAGCTGATAGTGGAGAACAGCTGAGCTGACCTGTTGGGGAGATGAGACGTACCAGGGAGCTGATAGTGGAGAACAGCTGTGTTGACCTGTTGGGGAGATGAGACGTAATCAGGGAGCTGATAGTGGAGAACAGCTGAGTTGACCTGTTGGGGGGATGAGACGTACCAGGGAGCTGAATAGTGGAGAACAGCTGAGTTGACCTGTTGGGGGATGAGACGTACCAGGGAGCTGAATAGTGGAGAACAGCTGAGTTGACCTGTTGGGGGGATGAGACGTACCAGGGAGCTGATAGTGGAGAACAGCTGAGCTGACCTGTTGGGGAGATGAGACGTACCAGGGAGCTGATAGTGGAGAACAGCTGAGTTGACCTGTTGGGGAGATGAGACGTACCAGGGAGCTGATAGTGGAGAACAGCTGAGTTGACCTGTTGGGGAGATGAGACGTACCAGGGAGCTGATAGTGGAGAACAGCTGAGTTGACCTGTTGGGGAGATGAGACGTACCAGGGAGCTGATAGTGGAGAACAGCTGAGTTGACCTGTTGGGGAGATGAGACGTACCAGGGAGCTGATAGTGGAGAACAGCTGAGTTGACCTGTTGAAATGAGACGTACCAGGGAGCTGATAGTGGAGAACAGCTGAGTTGACCTGTTGAGGAGATGAGACGTACCAGGGAGCTGATAGTGGAGAACAGCTGAGTTGACCTGTTGGGGAGATGAGACGTACCAGGGAGCTGATAGTGGAGAACAGCTGAGTTGACCTGTTGGGGAGATGAGACGTACCAGGGAGCTGATAGTGGAGAACAACTGAGTTGACCTGTTGAGGAGATGAGACGTACCAGGGAGCTGATAGTGGAGAACAGCTGAGTTGACCTGTTGAGATGAGATGTACCAGGGAGCTGATAGTGGAGAACAGCTGAGTTGACCTGTTGAGGAGATGAGACGTACCAGGGAGCTGATAGTGGAGAACAGCTGAGTTGACCTGTTGGGGAGATGAGACGTACCAGGAGCTGATAGTGAGAACAGCTGAGTTGACCTGTTGGGGAGATGAGACGACCAGGGAGCTGATAGTGGAGAACAGCTGAGTTGACCTGTTGGGGAGATGAGACGTACCAGGGAGCTGATAGTGGAGAACAGCTGAGTTGACCTGTTGAGGAGATGAGACGTACCAGGGAGCTGATAGTGGAGAACAGCTGAGTTGACCTGTTGGGGAGATGAGACGTACCAGGGAGCTGATAGTGGAGAACAGCTGAGTTGACCTGTTGGGGAGATGAGACGTACCAGGGAGCTGATAGTGGAGAACAGCTGAGTTGACCTGTTGGGGAGATGAGACGTATCAGGGAGCTGATAGTGGAGAACAGCTGAGTTGACCTGTTGGGGAGATGAGACGTACCAGGGAGCTGATAGTGGAGAACAGCTGAGTTGACCTGTTGAGGAGATGAGACGTACCAGGGAGCTGATAGTGGAGAACAGCTGAGTTGACCTGTTGGGGAGATGAGACGTACCAGGGAGCTGATAGTGGAGAACAGCTGAGTTGACCTGTTGGGGAGATGAGACGTACCAGGGAGCTGATAGTGGAGAACAGCTGAGTTGACCTGTTGGGGAGATGAGACGTACCAGGGAGCTGATAGTGGAGAACAGCTGAGTTGACCTGTTGGGGAGATGAGACGTATCAGGGAGCTGATAGTGGAGAACAGCTGAGTTGATCTGTTGGGGAGATGAGACGTAACAGGGAGCTGATAGTGGAGAACAGCTGAGTAGACCTGTTGGGGAGATGAGACGTATCACGGAGCTGTTAGTGGAGAACAGCTGAGTTGATCTGTTGGGGCGATGAGACGTACCAGGGAGCTGATAGTGGAGAACAGCTGAGTTGACCTGTTGGGGAGATGAGACGTACCAGGGAGCTGATAGTGGAGAACAGCTGAGTTGATCTGTTGGGGAGATGAGACGTACCAGGGAGCTGATAGTGGAGAACAGCTGAGTTGACCTGTTGAGGAGATGAGACGTACCAGGGAGCTGATAGTGGAGAACAGCTGAGTTGACCTGTTGGGGAGATGAGACGTACCAGGGAGCTGATAGTGGAGAACAGCTGAGTTGACCTGTTGAGGAGATGAGACGTACCAGGGAGCTGATAGTGGAGAACAGCTGAGTTGACCTGTTGAGGAGATGAGACGTACCAGGGAGCTGATAGTGGAGAACAGCTGAGTTGACCTGTTGGGGAGATGAGACGTACCAGGGAGCTGATAGTGGAGAACAGCTGAGTTGACCTGTTGGGGAGATGAGACGTACCAGGGAGCTGATAGTGGAGAACAGCTGAGTTGACCTGTTGAGGAGATGAGACGTACCAGGGAGCTGATAGTGGAGAACAGCTGAGTTGACCTGTTGGGGAGATGAGACGTACCAGGGAGCTGATAGTGGAGAACAGCTGAGTTGACCTGTTGAGGAGATGAGACGTACCAGGGAGCTGATAGTGGAGAACAGCTGAGTTGACCTGTTGGGGAGATGAGACGTACCAGGGAGCTGATAGTGGAGAACAGCTGAGTTGACCTGTTGGGGAGATGAGACGTACCAGGGAGCTGATAGTGGAGAACAGCTGAGTTGACCTGTTGGGGAGATGAGACGTACCAGGGAGCTGATAGTGGAGAACAGCTGAGTTGACCTGTTGGGGAGATGAGACGTACCAGGGAGCTGATAGTGGAGAACAGCTGAGTTGACCTGTTGGGGAGATGAGACGTAACAGGGAGCTGATAGTGGAGAACAGCTGAGTAGACCTGTTGGGGAGATGAGACGTATCACGGAGCTGTTAGTGGAGAACAGCTGAGTTGATCTGTTGGGGAGATGAGCGTACCAGGGAGCTGATAGTGGAGAACAGCTGAGTTGACCTGTTGGGGAGATGAGACGTACCAGGGAGCTGATAGTGGAGAACAGCTGAGTTGACCTGTCTGGGGAGATGAGACGTACCAGGGAGCTGATAGTGGAGAACAGCTGAGTTGACCTGTTGAGGAGATGAGACGTACCAGGAGCTGATAGTGGAGAACAGCTGAGTTGACCTGTTGGGGAGATGAGACGTACCAGGGAGCTGATAGTGGAGAACAGCTGAGTTGACCTGTTGAGGAGATGAGACGTACCAGGGAGCTGATAGTGGAGAACAGCTGAGTTGACCTGTTGAGGAGATGAGACGTACCAGGAGCTGATAGTGGAGAACAGCTGAGTTGACCTGTTGGGGAGATGAGACGTACCAGGGAGCTGATAGTGGAGAACAGCTGAGTTGACCTGTTGGGGAGATGAGACGTACCAGGGAGCTGATAGTGGAGAACAGCTGAGTTGACCTGTTGAGGAGATGAGACGTACCAGGGAGCTGATAGTGGAGAACAGCTGAGTTGACCTGTTGAGGAGATGAGACGTACCAGGGAGCTGATAGTGGAGAACAGCTGAGTTGACCTGTTGGGGAGATGAGACGTACCAGGGAGCTGATAGTGGAGAACAGCTGAGTTGACCTGTTGGGGAGATGAGACGTACCAGGGAGCTGATAGTGGAGAACAGCTGAGTTGACCTGTTGGGGAGATGAGACGTACCAGGGAGCTGATAGTGGAGAACAGCTGAGTTGACCTGTTGGGGAGATGAGACGTACCAGGGAGCTGATAGTGGAGAACAGCTGAGTTGACCTGTTGAGGAGATGAGACGTACCAGGAGCTGATAGTGGAGAACAGCTGAGTTGACCTGTTGAGGAGATGAGACGTACCAGGAGCTGATAGTGGAGAACAGCTGAGTTGACCTGTTGAGGAGATGAGACGTACCAGGGAGCTGATAGTGGAGAACAGCTGAGTTGACCTGTTGGGAGATGAGACGTACCAGGGAGCTGATAGTGGAGAACAGCTGAGTTGACCTGTTGAGGAGATGAGACGTACCAGGGAGCTGATAGTGGAGAACAGCTGAGTTGACCTGTTGGGGAGATGAGACGTACCAGGGAGCTGATAGTGGAGAACAGCTGAGTTGACCTGTTGGGGAGATGAGACGTACCAGGGAGCTGATAGTGGAGAACAGCTGAGTTGACCTGTTGGGGAGATGAGACGTAATCAGGAGCTGATAGTGGAGAACAGCTGAGTTGACCTGTTGGGGAGATGAGACGTATCAGGGAGCTGATAGTGGAGAACAGCTGAGTTGACCTGTTGGGGAGATGAGACGTACCAGGGAGCTGATAGTGGAGAACAGCTGAGTTGACCTGTTGGGGAGATGAGACGTACCAGGAGCTGATAGTGGAGAACAGCTGAGTTGATCTGTTGGGGAGATGAGACGTACCAGGGAGCTGATAGTGGAGAACAGCTGAGTTGACCTGTTGGGGAGATGAGACGTACCAGGGAGCTGATAGTGGAGAACAGCTGAGTTGACCTGTAGGGGAGATGAGACGTACCAAGGAGCTGATAGTGGAGAACAGCTGAGTTGACCTGTTGGGGAGATGAGACGTACCAGGGAGCTGATAGTGGAGAACAGCTGAGTTGACCTGTTGGGGAGATGAGACGTACCAGGGAGCTGATAGTGGAGAACAGCTGAGTTGACCTGTTGGGAGATGACACGTACCAGGAGCTGATAGTGGAGAACAGCTGAGTTGACCTGTTGGGGAGATGAGACGTACCAGGGAGCTGATAGTGGAGAACAGCTGAGTTGACCTGTTGGGGAGATGAGACGTACCAGGGAGCTGATAGTGGAGAACAGCTGAGTTGACCTGTTGGGGAGATGAGACGTACCAGGGAGCTGATAGTGGAGAACAGCTGAGTTGACCTGTTGGGGAGATGAGACGTACCAGGAGCTGATAGTGGAGAACAGCTGAGTTGACCTGTTGGGGAGATGAGACGTACCAGGGAGCTGATAGTGGAGAACAGCTGAGTTGACCTGTTGGGGAGATGAGACGTACCAGGGAGCTGATAGTGGAGAACAGCTGAGTTGACCTGTTGGGGAGATGAGACGTACCAGGGAGCTGATAGTGGAGAACAGCTGAGTTGACCTGTTGGGGAGATGAGACGTACCAGGGAGCTGATAGTGGAGAACAGCTGAGTTGACCTGTTGGGGAGATGAGACGTACCAGGGAGCTGATAGTGGAGAACAGCTGAGTTGACCTGTTGGGGAGATGAGACGTACCAGGGAGCTGATAGTGGAGAACAGCTGAGTTGACCTGTTGGGGAGATGAGACGTACCAGGGAGCTGATAGTGGAGAACAGCTGAGTTGACCTGTTGAGGAGATGAGACGTACCAGGGAGCTGATAGTGGAGAACAGCTGAGTTGACCTGTTGGGGAGATGAGACGTACCAGGAGCTGATAGTGGAGAACAGCTGAGTTGACCTGTTGAGGAGATGAGACGTACCAGGGAGCTGATAGTGGAGAACAGCTGAGTTGACCTGTTGAGGAGATGAGACGTACCAGGGAGCTGATAGTGGAGAACAGCTGAGTTGACCTGTTGGGGAGATGAGACGTACCAGGGAGCTGATAGTGGAGAACAGCTGAGTTGACCTGTTGGGGAGATGAGACGTACCAGGGAGCTGATAGTGGAGAACAGCTGAGTTGACCTGTTGAGGAGATGAGACGTACCAGGGAGCTGATAGTGGAGAACAGCTGAGTTGACCTGTTGAGGAGATGAGACGTACCAGGAGCTGATAGTGGAGAACAGCTGAGTTGACCTGTTGGGGAGATGAGACGTACCAGGGAGCTGATAGTGGAGAACAGCTGAGTTGATCTGTTGGGGAGATGAGACGTACCAGGGAGCTGATAGTGGAGAACAGCTGAGTTGACCTGTTGGGGAGATGAGACGTACCAGGAGCTGATAGTGGAGAACAGCTGAGTTGACCTGTTGGGGAGATGAGACGTACCAGGGAGCTGATAGTGGAGAACAGCTGAGTTGACCTGTTGAGGAGATGAGACGTACCAGGAGCTGATAGTGGAGAACAGCTGAGTTGACCTGTTGAGGAGATGAGACGTACCAGGAAGCTGATAGTGGAGAACAGCTGAGTTGACCTGTTGAGGAGATGAGACGTACCAGGGAGCTGATAGTGGAGAACAGCTGAGTTGACCTGTTGGGAGATGAGACGTACCAGGGAGCTGATAGTGGAGAACAGCTGAGTTGACCTGTTGAGGAGATGAGACGTACCAGGGAGCTGATAGTGGAGAACAGCTGAGTTGACCTGTTGGGGAGATGAGACGTACCAGGGAGCTGATAGTGGAGAACAGCTGAGTTGACCTGTTGGGGAGATGAGACGTACCAGGGAGCTGATAGTGGAGAACAGCTGAGTTGACCTGTTGGGGAGATGAGACGTAATCAGGGAGCTGATAGTGGAGAACAGCTGAGTTGACCTGTTGGGGAGATGAGACGTATCAGGGAGCTGATAGTGGAGAACAGCTGAGTTGATCTGTTGGGGAGATGAGACGTACCAGGGAGCTGATAGTGGAGAACAGCTGAGTTGACCTGTTGGGGAGATGAGACGTATCAGGGAGCTGATAGTGGAGAACAGCTGAGTTGATCTGTTGGGGAGATGAGACGTACCAGGGAGCTGATAGTGGAGAACAGCTGAGTTGACCTGTTGGGGAGATGAGACGTACCAGGGAGCTGATAGTGGAGAACAGCTGAGTTGACCTGTAGGGGAGATGAGACGTACCAAGGAGCTGATAGTGGAGAACAGCTGAGTTGACCTGTTGGGGAGATGAGACGTACCAGGGAGCTGATAGTGGAGAACAGCTGAGTTGACCTGTTGGGGAGATGAGACGTACCAGGGAGCTGATAGTGGAGAACAGCTGAGTTGACCTGTTGGGGAGATGAGACGTACCAGGGAGCTGATAGTGGAGAACAGCTGAGTTGACCTGTTGGGGAGATGAGACGTACCAGGGAGCTGATAGTGGAGAACAGCTGAGTTGACCTGTTGGGGAGATGAGACGTACCAGGGAGCTGATAGTGGAGAACAGCTGAGTTGACCTGTTGGGGAGATGAGACGTACCAGGAGCTGATAGTGGAGAACAGCTGAGTTGACCTGTTGGGGAGATGAGACGTACCAGGGAGCTGATAGTGGAGAACAGCTGAGTTGACCTGTTGGGGAGATGAGACGTACCAGGGAGCTGATAGTGGAGAACAGCTGAGTTGACCTGTTGGGGAGATGAGACGTACCAGGAGCTGATAGTGGAGAACAGCTGAGTTGACCTGTTGGGGAGATGAGACGTACCAGGGAGCTGATAGTGGAGAACAGCTGAGTTGACCTGTTGGGGAGATGAGACGTACCAGGGAGCTGATAGTGGAGAACAGCTGAGTTGACCTGTTGGGGAGATGAGACGTACCAGGGAGCTGATAGTGGAGAACAGCTGAGTTGACCTGTTGGGGAGATGAGACGTACCAGGAGCTGATAGTGGAGAACAGCTGAGTTGACCTGTTGGGGAGATGAGACGTACCAGGGAGCTGATAGTGGAGAACAGCTGAGTTGACCTGTTGGGGAGATGAGACGTACCAGGGAGCTGATAGTGGAGAACAGCTGAGTTGACCTGTTGGGGAGATGAGACGTACCAGGGAGCTGATAGTGGAGAACAGCTGAGTTCACCTGTTGGGGAGATGAGACGTACCAGGGAGCTGATAGTGGAGAACAGCTGAGTTGACCTGTTGGGGGGATGAGACGTACCAGGGAGCTGATAGTGGAGAACAGCTGAGTTGACCTGTTGGGGAGATGAGACGTACCAGGGAGCTGATAGTGGAGAACAGCTGAGTTGACCTGTTGGGGGGATGAGACGTACCAGGGAGCTGATAGTGGAGAACAGCTGAGTTGACCTGTTGGGGTGATGAGACGTACCAGGGAGCTGATAGTGGAGAACAGCTGAGTTGACCTGATGGGGAGATGAGACGTACCAGGGAGCTGATAGTGGAGAACAGCTGAGTTGACCTGTTGGGGAGATGAGACCTACCAGGGAGCTGATAGTGGAGAACAGCTGAGTTGACCTGTTGGGGAGATGAGACGTACCAGGGAGCTGATAGTGGAGAACAGCTGAGTTGACCTGTTGGGGAGATGAGACGTACCAGGGAGCTGATAGTGGAGAACAGCTGAGTAGACCTGTTGGGGAGATGAGACGTACCAGGGAGCTGATAGTGGAGAACAGCTGAGTTGACCTGTTGAGGAGATGAGACGTACCAGGGAGCTGATAGTGGAGAACAGCTGAGTAGACCTGTTGGGGAGATGAGACGTACCAGGGAGCTGATAGTGGAGAACAGCTGAGTTGACCTGTTGGGGAGATGAGACGTACCAGGGAGCTGATAGTGGAGAACAGCTGAGTTGACCTGTTGGGGAGTTGAGACGTACCAGGGAGCTGGTAGTGGAGAACAGCTGAGTTGACCTGTTGGGGAGATGAGACGTACCAGGGAGCTGATAGTGGAGAACAGCTGAGTAGACCTGTTGGGGAGATGAGACGTACCAGGGAGCTGATAGTGGAGAACAGCTGAGTTGACCTGTTGGGGAGATGAGACGTACCAGGGAGCTGATAGTGGAGAACAGCTGAGTTGACCTGTTGGGGAGATGAGACGTACCAGGGAGCTGATAGTGGAGAACAGCTGAGTTGACCTGTTGGGGAGATGAGACGTACCAGGGAGCTGATAGTGGAGAACAGCTGAGTTGACCTTTTGGGGAGATGAGACGTACCAGGGAGCTGATAGTGGAGAACAGCTGAGTTGACCTGTTGGGGAGATGAGACGTACCAGGGAGCTGATAGTGGAGAACAGCTGAGTTGACCTGTTGGGGAGATGAGACGTACCAGGGAGCTGATAGTGGAGAACAGCTGAGTAGACCTGTTGGGGAGATGAGACGTACCAGGGAGCTGATAGTGGAGAACAGCTGAGTTGACCTGTTGAGGAGATGAGACGTACCAGGGAGCTGATAGTGGAGAACAGCTGAGTAGACCTGTTGGGGAGATGAGACGTACCAGGGAGCTGATAGTGGAGAACAGCTGAGTTGACCTGTTGGGGAGATGAGACGTACCAGGGAGCTGATAGTGGAGAACAGCTGAGTTGACCTGTTGGGGAGTTGAGACGTACCAGGGAGCTGGTAGTGGAGAACAGCTGAGTTGACCTGTTGGGGAGATGAGACGTACCAGGGAGCTGATAGTGGAGAACAGCTGAGTAGACCTGTTGGGGAGATGAGACGTACCAGGGAGCTGATAGTGGAGAACAGCTGAGTTGACCTGTTGGGGAGATGAGACGTACCAGGGAGCTGATAGTGGAGAACAGCTGAGTTGACCTGTTGGGGAGATGAGACGTACCAGGGAGCTGATAGTGGAGAACAGCTGAGTTGACCTGTTGGGGAGATGAGACGTACCAGGGAGCTGATAGTGGAGAACAGCTGAGTTGACCTTTTGGGGAGATGAGACGTACCAGGGAGCTGATAGTGGAGAACAGCTGAGTTGACCTGTTGGGGAGATGAGACGTACCAGGGAGCTGATAGTGGAGAACAGCTGAGTTGACCTGTTGGGGAGATGAGACGTACCAGGGAGCTGATAGTGGAGAACAGCTGAGTTGACCTGTTGGGGAGATGAGACGTACCAGGGAGCTGATAGTGGAGAACAGCTGAGTTGACCTTTTGGGGAGATGAGACGTACCAGGGAGCTGATAGTGGAGAACAGCTGAGTTGACCTGTTGGGGAGATGAGACGTACCAGGGAGCTGATAGTGGAG